>NC_060149.1:503462504-503562504 GCF_021461385.2 Schistocerca piceifrons | reverse complement strand
TGGCAGGAGGAACAAGACTTCTGGTCAGGTGACTACAGGGTTATAAACACAAAATCAAATAGGGGTAATGCAGGAGTAGGTTTAATAATGATTAGGAAAATAGGAATGCGGGTACGCTACTACAAACAGCATAGTGAACGCATTATTGTGGCCAAGATAGATACGAAGCCCACACCTACTACAGTAGTACAAGTTTATATGCCAACTAGCTCTGCAGATGACGAAGAAATTGAAGAAATGTATGATGAAATAAAAGAAATTATTCAGATTGTGAAGGGAGACGAAAATTTAATAGTCATGGGTGACTGGAATTCGAGTGTAGGAAAAGGGAGAGAAGGAAACATAGTAGGTGAATATGGATTGGGGGACAGAAATGAAAGAGGAAGCCGGCTGGTAGAATTTTGCACAGAGCACAACATAATCATAACTAACACTTGGTTTAAGAATCATGAAAGAAGGTTGTATACATGGAAGAACCCTGGAGATACTAAAAGGTATCAGATAGATTATATAATGGTAAGACAGAGATTTAGGAACCAGGTTTTAAATTGTAAGACATTTCCAGGGGCAGATGTGGACTCTGACCACAATCTATTGGTTATGACCTGTAGATTAAAACTGAAGAAACTGCAAAAAGGTGGGAATTTAAGGAGATGGGACCTGGATAAACTAAAAGAACCAGAGGTTGTACAGAGATTCAGGGAGAGCATAAGGGAGCAATTGACAGGAATGGGGGAAAGAAATACAGTAGAAGAAGAATGGGTAGCTTTGAGGGATGAAGTAGTGAAGGCAGCAGAGGATCAAGTAGGTAAAAAGACGAGGGCTAGTAGAAATCCTTGGGTAACAGAAGAAATATTGAATTTAATTGATGAAAGGAGAAAATATAAAAATGCAGTAAGTGAAACAGGCAAAAAGGAATACAAACGTCTCAAAAATGAGATCGACAGGAAGTGCAAAATGGCTAAGCAGGGATGGCTAGAGGACAAATGTAAGGATGTAGAGGCTTGTCTCACTAGGGGTAAGATAGATACTGCCTACAGGAAAATTAAAGAGACCTTTGGAGATAAGAGAACGACTTGTATGAATATCAAGAGCTCGGATGGAAACCCAGTTCTAAGCAAAGAAGGGAAAGCAGAAAGGTGGAAGGAGTATATAGAGGGTCTATACAAGGGCGATGTACTTGAGGACAATATTATGGAAATGGAAGAAGATGTAGATGAAGATGAAATGGGAGATACGATACTGCGTGAAGAGTTTGACAGAGCACTGAAAGACCTGAGTCGAAACAAGGCCCCCGGAGTAGACAATATTCCATTGGAACTACTGACGGCCGTGGGAGAGCCAGTCCTGACAAAACTCTACCAGCTGGTGAGCAAGATGTATGAAACAGGCGAAATACCCTCAGACTTCAAGAAGAATATAATAATTCCAATCCCAAAGAAAGCAGGTGTTGACAGATGTGAAAATTACCGAACTATCAGCTTAATAAGTCACAGCTGCAAAATACTAACACGAATTCTCTACAGACGAATGGAAAAACTAGTAGAAGCCAACCTCGGGGAAGATCAGTTTGGATTCCGTAGAAACACTGGAACACGTGAGGCAATACTGACCTTACGACTTATCTTAGAAGAAAGATTAAGGAAAGGCAAACCTACGTTTCTAGCATTTGTAGACTTAGAGAAAGCTTTTGACAATGTTGACTGGAATACTCTCTTTCAAATTCTAAAGGTGGCAGGGGTAAAATACAGGGAGCGAAAGGCTATTTACAATTTGTACAGAAACCAGATGGCAGTTATAAGAGTCGAGGGACATGAAAGGGAAGCAGTGGTTGGGAAGGGAGTAAGACAGGGTTGTAGCCTCTCTCCGATGTTGTTCAATCTGTATATTGAGCAAGCAGTAAAGGAAACAAAAGAAAAATTCGGAGTAGGTATTAAAATTCATGGAGAAGAAATAAAAACTTTGAGGTTCGCCGATGACATTGTAATTCTGTCAGAGACAGCAAAGGACTTGGAAGAGCAGTTGAATGGAATGGACAGTGTCTTGAAAGGAGGATATAAGATGAACGTCAACAAAAGCAAAACAAGGATAATGGAATGTAGTCTAATTAAGTCGGGTGATGCTGAGGGAATTAGATTAGGAAATGAGGCACTTAAAGTAGTTAAGAAGTTTTGCTATTTGGGGAGCAAAATAACTGATGATGGTCGAAGTAAAGAGGATATAAAATGTAGGCTGGCAATGGCAAGGAAAGCTTTCCTGAAGAAGAGAAATTTGTTAACATCCAGTATTGATTTAAGTGTCAGGAAGTCATTTCTGAAAGTATTCGTATGGAGTGTAGCCATGTATGGAAGTGAAACATGGACGATAAATAGTTTGGACAAGAAGAGAATAGAAGCTTTCGAAATGTGGTGCTATAGAAGAATGCTGAAGATTAGATGGGTAGATCACATAACTAATGAGGAAGTATTGAATAGGATTGGGGAGAAGAGAAGTTTGTGGCACAACTTGACCAGAAGAAGGGATCGGTTGGTAGGACATGTTCTGAGGCATCAAGGGATCACCAATTTAGTATTGGAGGGCAGCGTGGAGGGTAAAAATCGTTGAGGGAGACCAAGAGATGAATACACCAAGCAGATTCAGAAGGATGTAGGTTGCAGTAGGTACTGGGAGATGAAAAAGCTTGCACAGGATAGAGTAGCATGGAGAGCTGCATCAAACCAGTCTCAGGACTGAAGACCACAACAACAACAGAGTAAATCTTGCAATTCACTGCGTTTTCTTGTGATCATCTTTTACGAAGTGCGTAGTCCTGATGAAATACCCCAGGGTGTTTGATCAACAGCAATCTGGTGTGCAAGTCCATCTCATGCTACGAGCTTTGCCCATCTTGGTAACAATTTCAATCGTATTTTCAGATGAATTAAATTAGTTTGAAATTTTTGTGAGATTGGGTGTGAGAACCATTAATTAACGTACTGTCGAAATAGGTGTGTACTTGATTACTTGGAGCCTTCAGCTTCTGACTACACATGCTTGAATATGGTTTGTCACTTTGACTGAAACTGAAGGTCTGAGTATAACCATGAATTTCTTTAAATACATTATTATGAAAAGGGAGCGTTAACTTCTGATATAACTTGACCACAGATCAGAGTAATTACCGATTCGTAGCTGTCCTACTTACATTATCTCATCACCAGATAAACACATTGCAGCATGGTGGTGTACCTGCGCTGAACAGAATCGCAAACACATTCATTGTACAACAACACTGATGGCTACCAAAATTTCAACACCGAAAAAGATAACAAACAACCAAACTTCATTTATTGTGCGTATACAAAATACAGCAGGCCTCTCATAATCCGGGGATCTGTCAACGCTGGATTATCAAGTACATTTTTAAAAACTTGGTTTAAAAAAAGGGATATCAGCAAAACCTGTAGTTTTAACTATAGGCTTTTTGGCAAAAAACAAGTATATGTTATTTGTTAAACGGAACAGGGGAGAACAGCAGTATAAAAACGCTAAAAGTATGTATTACTTTTCTGTAAAAACAAAAGTGAATTAAAAGTCAAATACTGTACTGATCTATTAAATCAATTTAAGGCTTAAAGTTTTGGAAAAGATCAAATAACATTTGTAAATCTGTTATGAAATAAAATAAGCACTATTCATTTGAAAAGGTCAAGAATAAGCTAATTAATAAAAATTGTTGCCAAGAATTTGGTGCAGATTAAACGGAATCACTGTCTTTAGGAATACCACAGATATGTGAAGTTGTATAGAGTGTAGAGTAAGTCGGACTGGTATCCACCACAGATGATTTTGCTGAAATTTTCTTCCGAGCCCTCCGGAACATTGTAGAAATGAAAACTTCTTTCTTGAAACGAGTTCATTTTTGACAACACGTTGGAAACTCAGAGCGAATTTCAGAAAAGTGTACAAGGCTTCTGAAGCGTCAGCACGACAGATATGAGTTATAGGCGTTTCTTCTACGTAACTATCAGTATCTGGTACCTCCTGTGGGTTGGAAACCTTTGTAATATCACATCGTCACTCAGATCTTCTTCAACAGCTAAATTTCTCTCAATGTCGATCTATGCGTCAGCCGCGCGGGATTAGCCGAGCGGTCTTAGGCGCTGCAGTCATGGACTGTGCGGTTGGTCTCGGCGGAGGTTCGAGTCCTCCCTCGGGCATGGGTGTGTGTGTTTGTCCTTGGGATAATTTAGGTTAAGTAGTGTGTAAACTTAGGGACTGATGACCTTAGCAGTTAAGTCCCGTAAGATTTCACACACATTTCCTTTTTCGATCTATGCGTCCACTTCTTCTGCTGAAAACGCACTCATTTCATTAGCGGTTGCAGAATTTATCACTCGTACAACTTCAGAGCAATCAGTTGACGACTCATCATCATTTACATCGTTTTTCGTTTCAGCTTCTTCGATCAGTATACGCCTTAGATTCCTCCAATCCCTGTTAAATAAATATTAAATAAAATCGCACAGCACTGAGTCGAACGTAAATCATTCAGGAGTGGTGAACGAAGAATCATATAACATAACTGTGTGGTGTCTATTCTATCGGACATGTTTGAAAAATTATGTTCTACCTCCTGTGGGAATCTCAAACTAGCGAGCATGGAGGAGATGGATAAGGACTGCAGATAAGTGGCTCTTGGTGGGACTGTGGGTCGGCCAGTAAGCGTGCCGACATAGTCCGCGCAGTGGTGATAAACACTGTGTCCGGATGGCGCAATGGTTGACGCAACAGCCCCGAAAGCAGGAGATACTGGGTTCGAGTCCCGGTCAAGCGCACACATTTTCGCTCGTCGCCGCTGACTCCATATAAAGTCCTGGTGCAGCTGACATCAATAATACCTCCCCTTTCCTTTCTGTATGCCCCCTCTACCTTCAATTTACAGAACGAAGAGTCGTCGATACCAGTACGAAGTTAACAATACAGCAGCTTGTATTAGCGAGAATGTAATCGCTTATTGTGGGAGGCAACGAGACGCAGTGCCGAGCGGTTCCGACGGCTCTAGATGGCGTCCGAATGTACTACCAACAGTGCCGAGCTAAAACTAAGGTTCAAATGGATCTGAGCACTATAGGACTTAACTTCTATGGTCATCAGTCCCCTAGAACTTAGAACTACTTAAACCTAACTAACCTAAGGACATCACACACATCCATGCCCGAGGCAGGATTCGAACCTGCGAGCGTAGCGGTCGCGCGGTTCCAGACTGAAGCGCCTAGAACCGCTCGGCCAACCCGGCCGGCCTAAAACTAAGGGAAAATTTCTGAAGGGTGCTGGATAATCGGGTCTGCCTGATTACCGCGATCGTAATGTAGTAGGAAAATACGTGATTGAATCTTTAGATATGTATGTACCTACGTATTTGTGTATGTGGCCGTGGCTAGTGCCTCCCGCCGGGTACACCGGTCGCCTGGTGCAAGTCTTTTTAATTGATGCTACATTGGGGGCTTGCGTGTCGATGAGGAGGAAATGATGATGAAGACAACACAACGTCAGTCCCCGAGCGCAAAAAAATCTCCGATCCGGCCTTGAATCGAACACGGGGCCCTTGCGTCGCATTCTGCCACACTGACCTCTGAGCTGTGAAGGTACTTCAATGCGAGATGCTTTTAATAATTTCCACAACTGAATTCTGTCTCGAAATCTGGCAGAAAACTCCAAAAGATTCTGGTCATACATAAAGCACAGAAGTGGCAAGACGCAATCAACACCTTCACCGCGCGATAACAACGGTGAAGTCACTGATGACAGTACCACTAAAGCAAAGTTATTAAACACGGTTTACCGAAACTCCTTCGCCAAAGAAGACGAAGTAAATATTCCTGAATTCCAATCAAGAACAACTGTTAAGACGAGAAATATAGAAGTAGATATCCTTGGTGTAACAAAGCAGCTTAAATCACTTAATAAAGCCAAGGCCTCCAGTCCAGACTGTATACCGGTCAGGTTCCTCTCAGAGTATGCTGATACAATAGCTCGATATTTAGAAATTATATACAATCGCTCGCTCACAGGAAGATCATTACCTAAAGATCGGAAAATTGCTCAAGTCACACCAATACCCAAAAAGGGAAGTAGAAGTAATCCGCTGAATTGCAGGCCCATATCACTAACGCCGATTTGCAGTAGAGTTTTGAAACGTATACTGTATTCGAACATCATGAAGTTCCTCGAAGAAAACGATTTATTGACACATAGTCAACACGGATTCAGAAAATATCGTTCTTGTGAAAAACAACTAGCTCTTTATACTCCTGAGGTAATGAGTGCTATCGACAGGGGATGTCAAATTGATTCCATATTTTTAGATTTCCAGAAAGCTCTTGACACTGTTCCTCATAAACGTCTTCTAACCAAAATGCGTACCTATGGAATATCGCCTCAGTTGTGCGACTAGATTCGTGATTTCCTTTCAGAAAGGTCACAGTTCGTAGTAACAGACGGAAAGTCATCGAGTAAAACAGAAGTAATATCCGGCGATCCCCAAGGAAGTGTTATAGGCCCTCTGTTGTTTCTGATCTACAGGGTGATCAAAAAGTCAGTATAAATTTGAAAACTGAATAAATCACGGAATGATGTAGATAGAGAGGTACAAATTGACACACATGCTTGGAATGACATGGGGTTTTATTAGAATCAAAAAAATACAAAAGTTCAAAAGAAGTCCGACAGATGGCGCTTCATCTGATCAGAATAGCAATAATTAGCATAACAAAGTAAGACAAAGCAAAAATGATGTTCTTTACAGAAATGCTCAATATGTCCACCATCATTCCTCAACAATAGCTGTAGTCGAGGAATAATGTTGTTAACAGCACTGTAAAGCCTGTCCGGAGTTAGGGTGAGGCATTGGCATCAGATGTTGTCTTTCAGCATCCTAGAGATGTCGGTCGATCACGATACACTTGCGACTTCAGGTAACCCCAAAGCCAATAATCGCACGGACTGAGGTCTGGGGACCTGGGAGGACAAGCATGACGAAAGTGGCGGCTGAGCACACGATCATTACCAAACGACGCGCGCAAGAGGTCTTTCACGCGTGTAGCAAGATGGTGTGGAGCGCCATCCTGCATAAACATCGTACATTCCAGCAGGTGTTTATCAGCCAGGCTGGGGATGATGCGATTCTGTAACACATCGGCGTACCTCTCACCCGTCACGGTAGCAGTTACCTGCTGTCCAGCCCATCTGTCGGACATTTTGTAAACTTTGTTTATTTATTTTTGGTTCTAATAAAACTCCATGTCATTCCAAGCATGTGTGTCAATTTCTACCTCTCTATCTACATTATTCCGTGGTTTATTAAGTTTTCAAATTTATATTGACTTTTTGATCACCCGGTATATTAACGACATAAGAGAGAATCTGAGCAGCCGTCTTAGATTGTTAGCAGATGCTGCTGTCATTTACCATCTTGTAAAGTCATCAGATGACCAAAACGAATTGCAAAATGATTTAGATAAGATGTCTGTATGGTGCGAAAAATCACAATTGACCCTGAATAAAGAAAAGTGTGAAGTTATTCACATGAGTACTAATAGTAATCCACTACATTTCTATTATGCGACAAGTCGAACAAATCTGAAGGCTGTAAATTCAACTAAATACTCAGGGATTACAATTACAAATAACCTAAACTGGAACGATCACATAGATAATGTTGTGGGTTGAGCAAACCAAAGACTGCGATTCATTGGCAAAACACTTTAGAAGGTGCAACTGGTCTACTAAAGATACGGCTTACACCACGCTTGTCCACCCTATTCTGGAGTATTGCTGAGCGGTGTGGGATCCGCATCAGGTGGAAATGACGGATGACATCTAAAAAGTACAAAGAAGGGCAGCTCGTTTTGTATTATCCCGAAATAGGGGAGATAGTGTCACAGGCATGATACGTGAATTGGAGTGGCAATCATTCGCCTGAAATTTCAATCACCAGTTTCCTCCTCCGATTGTGAAAACATTCTGTTGGCACCCACCTGCATAGGTAGAAATGATCACCACGATGAAATAAGAGAAATCAAGGCTCGCACAGAAAAATGTAAGTGCTCGTTTTTCCCGCGCGCCGTTCGAGAGTGGAACGGTAGAGAGACAGCTTGAGGGTGGTTCATTGAACCCTCTGCTAGGCACTTTATTGTGAATAGCAGAGTAATCACGTTGATGTAGATGTATATGTGGACAGCGTGTAGGTGATTTCGCGGTACAAACGACGTGAAAGTGAGTACACAAAGCTGCCAGCTCTGGCAGTAACAATAGCTGAGCATCATCTCTAACTGAGCTCGGATGACACACGAGAGTACGTCGTTGCATGCTCCTTCAGCTCTGGCCAGTGTTGGCATGCCAGTCTCTCAGCAATCCATGACCAGATTTCTTTCAGTAAGTGACAGATCTGGAGAATGAGTTGAGCAGTCGAACTGCCTCTGTATCGAGGTTGCATGGACAACATGTGATCTTATATACTATGTTGAAAGATAACGACACAGTGACTTAGGAGGTAAACACAGTCTTTGGCCTTATTCTAACAGTTACTATCCAAATTACCGCCTGTGTGAACTAGGGCTGATCGTGTTGTGTAACCAATACCACACCATAGCAAAACACAAGATGTTAGGTCCTTATGACGGCTACGAAGGAGGTCTGCCTACAATCGTTCTCCAAGAGCCTGCTCAATTGAATACGTCAGTCGTGATAATGTATGTAGAACCATGACTCGTCTCAAAAAAGAAGACAGTTTGCCACTGGTGTGTCTAGCGTTGTTGGTGGCACATGACTGTTAGTGTGCTTTTCTCCGCTTTCGCTCACAGGGAAACCACACCAATGGTCACTGTGCTGACAGTCCATGGTGCTCCAGACATAATCGCACTGTCCATGCTGCTAACAAGCTCATTTCCTGATTCGAGTTACGTGAAATTGCCATACGCTCCAACACACCCGAGCGAACATTTTATCTGTCCTCTCGGGCGCTTCTTGTTTGCAGTTGTAGTGATTCTTCATGGGGTTGCGTATGGCCCTCCTGAAACCATCTGTTCGATATCTGCATGACAGTCACTGGATTCCGATTGGCGCGAACACCAATATCGTGAAACGATAAACGACAATTCGATAGGCTACATACCTGCCATTGTCGAATTCCTATGTGTTCCTGCTTCTCATACTAGATATAACACAATATCACAAGCAAACAACATTCAGATGTGATTTCTGAATGAGAAATCCACCATGTAATCTTCTTTATATCTACTTACTTGGTTGCTCTGAAGTGATTATCATTTGCATACCGAAGCATACAGTACACTCCACATCAGTTTGACGTGTTACATACCGTCAGTAGGGGGACAACAGGGGTGTGGCCCCACTCTCCATTGTTGCCAGATTTATTCGATATGGCGTATCCAAGATGGCGGATCAAAGATGGCGGCGATAGATATGGCAATGTCACGATGACGTCATGGAAGGAAGTTCAAATTTTGGTGGGAAAATAGGTCAATTGGACTGCCTCCATTAACGTAACCCCCTCCCCTCTCCCTTCCCTCCCCCACCAATCCCCCCAGAAAACAGCAGGAAGTTCAAATTCCATGAGGATAATGCAATACACCATGGCTACCTCTACTAACCTACGAAAATGGCGGGAAAAATTGCACTTGGGCTACCTCCACTAACCTAAGTCATCCAATTGTCACCTCTTCCTAGGAATTCGTGGGTAAAGGACTCAGCCTGTGCTGGATAGGACTGACATAAGTCTTTATTTTCAGTCTTTATTTAAACAATCAGAGGCAGTACCGCTGTCAAGAGTGTCCACCACACGGTGCGGAGTTCAACTGACCTAGTACACAGTATCGTCACCAGAGGGCACCATCGTCCCTCCCATGACATAATTCAAGATGGCGGACTGAGGGCGGGGGTGGGGATGGCGGGAAAAGGACTCAGTCTCTTCTGGGCTGCTGGATAGAAACGACTGCACTTTATTTGTTTTGGAACAGTTTATTTACGGATAAATTTGTCATAGTATGTTTAATACACTGATACAAAACACTCGCTCTGATGTGCTTAGGGTCACACTACACAGTACACAGACATGCAAACTACTCATAAATTATCGAAATAATGCACTACACTGATGTACAAACTCTAAATCAACTCGTGAATGGCCTAAATAACGCAGTACACGGCATAAAGACCTGCAAAATACTCGTAAATCACCCAAATACTGCAGTACACCAAAGTGCAGATCCGAAAACAACTGGTATATTATCAAAATAACGCATGTAAAATGCTTTGCACACACGCTCACTACCTGAAAACTGTTCAAATAATGCACAGCACAGCCTACAGACCTGCTCGCAAAATAATGCAACATACACGCAAACAACTTGTAAAAAGGCTCCAATGCACACACGCATCGACACCACTGTGAGCCTCCGCTGGATAGACTAACGCATTGGGCGGTAGCCACAGCTATCACTCTAATACCGACGCCAGCTGGCAGGTCAAAGTCACGTCCGCGCACAGTTGGAGTTCTTCGAGTGTTATACTGATATCACTTGTCCATCTAAATACGCGCTAAGTCACCTTTGGGGCCACGCGCATGCTCATTTCCGTTGCATGCATGAAACCTCTCTCTACCTGTGGATACTGACATCACAGATAGCGATATGGAAATCTATTCCAGAATAACATCAACTGCTTTCTCCCTAGCGATACTAACGAGACACGTGAGATGTGTGTCTAGCCATGTGCACTAAACCTGTGGATACTGATGGCACAGGTCGCACTATAGAAATCTGTTCAATGCTTCCCAGAATAGCAGAGGCCGCATTGTACCTAGCGATCCTAACAGGACATGCAAGCTGTGTCTAGCCGTGCACGCTACCTGCCCGCATCGCTGTGAAATGTTCATCCTGCTGTCAACATATGCCTCAGAAATGGTAAATGCTCTCTATGCTAAAAGCCTTCATCATGTCTGTGGAAGCTCGCGAAAACACCGTTAATCATAAAAGCATTCTTGTTGTTTGGAAAGAGAGCACTTTTAAGTGCAGATGGGGGAAGGGGACGGTTAATCAGAACAATTGCACAAGCTAAATTCGAAGCACTTGAAACGTCCCCTTAGAAAAATTATACATGACTGTGCTCAAACTGACACATAATATTTTATAGCGCAACGCAATCTGACTTTAAAATAATCCCTACAAGAGAATGGCCCTGACTAAATTAACCTATACGTTTCACAAATCACTTACCTCACAAAAATCTTCGTTACTCGAACTATTGCAATACAGCGAGCGCCACTACTGCCAGCTTAATAGTGTTCAAAAGTCATAATATATATATAATTCCATGATATCCAATATTACCAATTTACTCTTTCTGATGGACACACGTCCAGATCATCCGCTCTCAAAATTCCACCATCTCTCTCCCAACATCCACCACTGCTGGCGGCTCACCTCCAACTGCGCAACGCTACGCACTGTTAACAGCCAACTGCCCAACACTCACAATAGCGACTATTGCAACAATGCCGACCAGCCTCAGACTGCACACAACACAGCCAGTGATTTTCATACAGAGCGCTACGTGGCGGTGGCGTTACCAACATAAGAACCTAAACAGCCTACTTACATAGCCCCCATGCTCCCCACAAAAAATTTTACAAATTGCTTTGGGCACTGGCCAATACATATTTGTTAAAATTTTTTCACAATTATAATAACAAAGAAATCAAATGCACACACTTATTGATACAATGTTGGTCAAAAGCTAAAATTTTCTCACAGTCCATAAAGACAGTCCTGATAGTTCATCACAGTAAAATAGCAGTATTTTTCTCAAAGTCTGAGGAGTAAAAGAAAATGCATACAGAAGTAATGAATTTCCATGCAGTCTTGAAGAAGTAGTGTTGTCCTTCCAACGGAAAGACAGTGCTGACTCTTGACATGCAGACAGGTAATGGGCCACAACAGAGCAAATCCACCGCAGAGTCAGTCGAAGTTTTGAAGAATATTGGTAGGTAGGTCATCACAGAGTAGACCCACTGTAGTCCTGGTAGAGATAACGGTATTGGTGGGCCACCAGAGGTGCAGACCTAGCGCAGTCCTTGTAGAAATAATGGTATTGGTGGGCCATCAAAGATGCAGACCCACTGTAGTCCTTGTAGAGACGGCCAGCAGCCATCTGTTGCGACTGTGCAGGTGCACAATCACCATCAAAGAGTCTTGCGGACAATATAGCAAGTCCATAAACCACCACTTGTTCACTCACAAAGTTTTTGGAGTTGACCTTAGAACCAGCAATGCTGTTAACCAGTCCCGTGCTGAATTATCAACACACATGCAAGCACTAACAGTCCAAACTTCTCACATACTGTGCATATATTACGACCAACAGAAACGTGTGCAGTGAAATGATACTTAATTTGAAGAACTGGTGTCTATACAATTATAAATTTACAACATAAGAATACAATTACAAAGGTACAAAATACATCCTTAAAGAACATAACAGTACAGATAACATTTGTAGTAACACAGGTTTTACGAAAGAATAGAAATAAACATATACATCAGTGTTACAGGAATTATGACATAAGTAAATATATAAAATAATGGGAATAGTTTTTGAAACATTAATTTCACACATGAGCATTGAAACAGAACAGAATTAATAATGTCGATAAACATCTTTACAAAGAAAATAACATATTATTAACGCAAATTGTATTTGAGGATAACAGTATTCCTCATCATAGTGAATGTAGCTTAGCACTAGAAAAATTCTACAACATAAATCGTATTAGCTAAACACATAAAGACAGGAAAAACACAAATACACAAGAGTGCACAAACACATAGCAGAATAACAAAGGGGGAAAGGCCAGGGTTTGTTTTCAGTGTAACATTTGGTACTGCATCAAACCCAAAACTTCATTCCATAGATCTTTCGTCTTATTTCAACATTTGTTTCCTCCAAAAAAAAAAAAAATGCTATCCAAGCATGCTTTCTGTATTTATATGCTCACATGTTTCTTACCTCATTATTTATTTTCCATTATCTTACCTCATCATTTATTTCCAAGAAAATCCTACCTAAACGTGTTGTCCCTAAACCCTACTTTTTTGTTCATATCCTCTTTCAAAAATCCTTTTTTCGCCAAACCATTTTCTTATAGCTTCTCAATGCATTTCTTCCAATTCATCACAACTCGTTCTCTTATATAGCCTACTCCATCTTAAGCTAACTTAAATCTACTGAGCTCAGATGCTAAACTTAGGGGCGAGGCAATGCAGCAGCACAAAACAATTAACACAAACAGCAATGACAAAAAAATGGAAATTTGGCAAAGCAAGCAGCAGTATATCTAAATTAGCAAAGCAAATGCAACATTACAACTAATATAAGGCTATGTGCAGCAAATAAGAAAAATAAATCAGTAGTAAAACTGGCTTAACAGAGTAATACAAAGTGAAATTCAGTAGCACTATGCCTGGCAAACAGCAGCAGAAAATGTAATAACTTATATCTAAATATGACAAACCCACAAGCAGAAAAAATAGTACACTAAAGACAACAATGCAGATAAGGGAAATGTATATTCACATCTTAATGTCTATGTAATTTAAGTGGTGCACCACAAAAACTTATTCTACAAAAAATTACCAAGTACTTGAAAAGAAAATTATATATGCAGTTACTGTTATTAGTCCCTTCTTGTTGTCCTTTACTTTCCAAGTGCTCCTTTTTCGAAGAATGTGGATCATAAAATTATTATTTAATAGATCTGTTGACAGAAAGTGTTCACATTAGCAGATGCATTTAATTTTATTTTATATAACCAATGCTGCAACACAGCTGGAAACCAGATATCAAATGAAATAAGCAACTATGTAAAGCAAAGCTTAAAAACATCATTCAATAGCCATGTGGCATTTCATAAGTCAGTAGAAATTCTCTCAAGTCTCGTAGAAAAACACTTGTCATAATCAGGTGTGCAGATGTAAGAATATTTCCCATCAACTCATAAGCATATCAGCAAGTAGCGCAAAGTACATGCTCCACAGTATAATCATATGTTTCCAAGTAATAGCGTGTCATATTTGCGATGCTTTCTACAAAGGAATGTCAATAGCAAGGTTAATGGCCTCTTTTTTCTCCACCTAATGGCTTTTCCTCCAGGCAGCTGGCACAGCTGGCCACTCACAACGCATTACGTCAAGGTCACTTGGCTTTCTTACCGAAATATTTACGACAGCAGTTTGCACTACAGTGAGTCTCATGTAAAAAATTTCACAGGTCGAGAATTTGCGTTACAAATGTGTAGAAACAAAATCCTATAAATATAACAGTGTCAAAAAAATATTCGTCAGCATTGTAATACATTCACGCATTTACACAAATTTCATAACTCTTAAAGTACGATTCTTGGTTTCCAACATCCTTTTTCACAAATCAGCGTCCCTAACCACTACTCATTAATCCTTACCTTATTACACATATACATATTCGTCGACATTCTTCAATATTTCATCATTATAAATATGTAGCATAGTCAAATTCCTCATACAGCATCAGCTTATTGATCATAAACATACCTCAACAGCATAATACACATCGTCGTCGTAAAAATAACATCATAACACCTCAGTCAAATCTCAAAAACGTCGTAGCTTTCTGCAATAATGTCAAAACCTAAAAAAAGTTCTCTGCCCATTTCAATAGTGTCATCTACCTCAAACGTACTTTAAAAATCATGATCCCATACCAAATACGACATTCAAAGCTCTCATAGTACCACGATGGTTCCAAAAAATTATGAACAGTTCACACAGTGCAGACAAAATACAATTTCATAAGTGTGAAATTATCCAACTGTGTAATTGCGTAAACATGTGTCACTGACATTGTAAAAAAAAATTTTGTTTCTCTGTTAAATAATCAGATAGCTGTGTAATTCAGTGTTAGAGAAATATGGTACCGATGTGTAAAGTTGTATAAGCAAATACCATATTAGCTAGGGCTCCTTGTGCTTGCCAAACACATGGTACACAAAGTAAGCGTGTACCCCCCTGAGGATTAATGTAATTATAACCTCAGGTGTTACAGATTACAGCAATGGAATGAAATGTATCACGGAAAACCTTTGTATCATTGTAATTCAAAAATCTTTAAAAATAAATGTTTTAAGTACAAAATTAATCACTCAAATGCGTGTCCTGTAGCGCTAAATGTGCGTTTTGCTGTAAGATAATTCTGTGGAACTGTCGTAGTTATCGTCCTCTGTAAGCAAAGTTCTGCTGAAGTCAATGTACTCACCTCCTCATAAACAAAAGTGAAATGCTTTGCGTATAGATATCTTAGTTATTACGCTTATTACCGTGATGAAGAAAGTACTGTGCTGTAACATATTGTTGTGCTACAGAAAAGGCTGTCTCATTGTAGCTATACCACAAAAGTTCCTACTAAAACATGTTTTACTTTCCAGAAGAACTCAGAAAAACTGTGCAGATATAAAACAGATACAGCGCAAAAGCGATAATATAAATTGTGTCACTCATTAGTAGCATCGTGATATAATCGTGTAGCTGTCAAATAAACTAACCACTGTGTCATCTGGTATCTCTCAAAAAGTACTTTAAATCCAGAATGTATTTTCAAGTAAACCAAAATGTTGCATTAAAATCTCATTAGCAGTACCAGTACGTGTTCTAAGTATGTGAGCCTTATAGTCGTTACGTAATTGTGCAACTAAGAAGCAAGAATGTACACACACAATAACACTGTGTCGTCTGTTCACTATAACAATGCACTCGTAAATACTGTCTAAATATGTTCCCTAGGTTCTAGACTGGATAGTTAACTTCAAAACATTGTTGCATGTTAACAGTTTCTCAGTGTGACAAATTGTACTAGTAGCGTGAAGTGAAAAATTTTATGGCAAAGACTAAGTTAAAAAAAAAAAACAGATTATCTCTCAATAAACGGTTTTACACGTGAAATGTGGTGCAATCCTTTACTCTTCCTAGTGCGCAGAGGTTCAACTTGTACGTAATTATCATGCGGTATACGTCGGTAAGGAATGTTAAAAATTTTTCTCAAGGTTAGCGTCTATGTTATTTTTCTCTGAGCCAGCCGCCGTACGTGGCTGCCTGCGGTGCAAGTCATTGTCTGTCTCTTTGTTGGCGCGCGTCGTTATTGGGATTTGGAGGTCTAACTTCTACAAATTCATCTTGTCGAGGGGGCCCTGCCCTGTTTGAATCCTGCCAGTTCTGATGCAATTCATGTCTGTTGTTACGATTATATCATCTGTCGACATGTCGGTAGATTCCATAATTTCTTTCTTGTCGGTCACGTGGTGGAGAATTTCTCCCGGAATTGTAACTACACGGTGGGCCATTGGGTCTGAAGTTATTCTGTCTCCCTTGATAACAATTGTTTTGGTTCCCATATTGTCTGTTTCTATGGTTATCTCTGTCATATTCATTACTACGGAAGTGCGATCTTTCTCTGTAACTATTATTCTGCCAACGGTTGTCATAAGGGTGGTGTCTGTTTTGGTCACGATTTGTGTTGTGAGAATAGCCTTGTCCTGTCCAGTTATTATTTTTTCATGGCAGAATTGTGACGGATGTGACCTGCAATTGTTGTGTTTCTGTTTTCGCATCCCGTGATAGTCAGTGTCAATTTCCAGTTCTTGTAACAGTCCCTGAAAAGCATCAATGTCGTCTTTGCAACGTCCTGCCAAAATAATATGTCGTAAATGTTCAGGCAATTTGATTAAACAAATGCGGATGAGTTCTGAGGGGCTGTATGGGTTTGAAAGATACTGATTCTTATGTAACATGTCTTCGAAATATTTGACAAAACTAGAAAATTCCGATTGTTCGAAATGTTTCATCATTATGATGCTATGTTTTGCTCGGTCTTGTGTAGCTTGAGACCAATATGCTGAGTGGAAGGCATGATAAAATTCTCCTTCACTATGACAATCGTGAATGAACGATCGCATTCTTACAGCTGGTTCATTCTCTAAATAGCCACACATAAATTCTAATCTGTGCTCTAATGACCAGTTGGGAGGAAAACAATGAGAGAATTGATGAAGCCACGCTTGTGGATGAATGTCGTTGCCAGAATTCTTAAATGTTTTGAATTTACGTGTAGTAATAAGCAGCTTATAGTCAAAATCATCATGTCGGCAAGTCGCATATCGGTCATTGTTAATTCGTTTCGGCGGTTCCATCTCAAAATTCGGTGTACCTTGACAATTTCTTTCATAATTTCCGAAGTGCCCTGTGTTATTATTTTGTGGCTGTTCCGTATTTTTATGTCCCTCTTCCTGTACTGAAGAGTGAGTGTCCTCTGAAATATGTAATTCTTGCATTACCTGCGTCAACTGATCTTGTACTTCCCGGATTTCTCTTTTGTACTGTGTATTGATTTGATTTTGATTTTGTTTGAATTTTCTAATTTGTTCACACTCTTCTGTGTCAATGAAGGCTACGGGTCTCGTGTCATTCAGATCATCATCTGCCTTTGTAGATAAGTTAGTGAACTAATCCGAAAGTTCGGCTACTTTCTCCGATAGTGAACAGATTTCATCAGTGTGTTTTTCTGAACCAAGTTTCAGAGTGTCCATTTGTGTTGAAATCTTATCTACTGTGTCCTTTAAGTTTTCCTGAGTTTTTGCAAGTTACGTAACCGAATCGGTAGATGGAACTGAGTCAATTTTAGCTTGCAAGGTGTCGTGATTTTCATGAACAATAGTTTTCAGTTCTTTTATGGCTGCTTCGTAATTCTGTAGTGCATTTTCATGACGTGAAAAAATAGGTTGAAAATGCTCACAAATTTGTGTTTTTACGTCATTACAGACTTTTTGACATTTCGATTCGATTTTAAGTAACTCAGCAGTTAAACCTTCACGTGTTTGTTCAAGCGAGTCTAACTTTTGAAGCTGTTGCTGTGTTTGTCTCTGATTTTGTTCCTAACTTTTTAAGATTTTGTCCCATTTGTTTCTGATTTTGTTCAAGCGTTGTGTCTAACTTTTGTAGCCTTTGTCCCATTTGTTGCATTAACTGTAATAACAATGCACTGGTGTCTGAAACATGTTCCTCAGTGCTATTCGGCAGTGCATTTGAACCGGCAATATTCGCATTTTGGAAAGCAGAAAATGTGTCTTGACTTATTTGAGAAAACTGTGAGGACGCAAAACCTGAATCTACAGTATTTGCAAGATCGTGTCCTGTCATTTCGGATTCCTGAGGCGAGCTGTTGCCGACCGATCGATCGATAATGCTTCCCTGTTCACTAATTGTTTCACTGTCTACACCATTATTTGCAGCCCTCTCCATTTCCCTATGCACAATAACCAAATTACTGCTATGAACATTAGTTAATTCATTACACTGTGGCGCTAACACACTGCTTTCGTCTTCACCGTCATTTCTTAGTTTACTTTGGAGCCTAGTATTACGTTTTTCACACGCCATTATTGTCACAATATTTCACACGATAACACAGAAAAGCACAATTTGAAGAGCAAAATAAGAAAAAACATTAGCATAGCTCTGAAAATAATATCTAGTTAATTGAAAGCGCAGCTGCGAAATACTTGGTGCAAATCTGCATGCATGCCACAACTGTTTTACTGTACAACAATGAAAAACTACAAATACAAAGAAGATTCTCTCTACAATTACGCGCTGGCAATAAACAATAGCTACACTAATTACACAAACTACATGAAAAAATCAGAAGATTCCAGTGAGGTATCCTCGGCTAAGGGCCGACATATGAAACGTCCCCTTAGAAAAATTATACATGACTGTGCTTAAACTGACACACAATATTTTTTTAGCGTAACGCAATCTGACTTTCAATAATCCCTACAAGACAATGGCCCTGACTAAATTAACCTATACGTTTCACAAATCACTTACCTCACTTAATAGTGTTCAAAAGTCTTTATATATATATATATATATATCAGTCCATGTTATCCAATATTACAAATTTACTCTTTCTGGTGGACACACATCCAGATCGTCCGCTCTCAAAATTCCACCATCTCTCTCCCCACATCCACCACTGCTGGCGGCTCACCTCCAACTGCGCAACGCTACGCGCTGTTAACAACCAACTGCCCAACACTACAATAGCGACTATTGCAACAATGCCGACCAGCCTCAGACTGCACACAGCACAGCCAGTGATTTTCATACAGAGCGCTACGTGGCGGTGACGTTACCAATATAAGAACCTAAACAGCCTACTTACACACTGTCTTACAGAAGAGAAAAATGGCGGGAATATTCAGTATCCTACAGCTACTATTCTGGAGATGTCCTAATGCCACAGTGGCGGATGAGTGACGGCATCCCCACCAGAGATGGATGGTCTGCTTCAACTTGTCTTTGAACACCTACTTTCAGTTATTACAGAAAATATTTTTATTCAAACTTATTCCTGAAATTCAGTTTAACTGTAATAGTTATATACAGGGTGGAGAAAAATTGTGTCACGAAATTTTAACGCTGGATAGCTGATGTCAGTGGGAACCAAAATTGCTAATGTTGTGTAGGTCGATAACGTATAATTTTTAAACTACGGTAACTTGGAGCCACGCACTCCGACTGGCCGTGGGATTCCCCTGTTGCCGGATGCCCTGGACAACGCGTGACTGCTAATGCTTTGCCTGCCGGAGATCGCGATGTATCCAAGGCGGCCCGCACGCTCGGTGGTAGCGCGCCAGCTTTCCACTCTGGGGGCCTGAGGGAGAATCCGCCGTGGTCCCGACACATCAATTATAGTTTCATGATAAGACGTACCAGGAACAAACCCGTCAACAGTAGTTGGTTCGCGTACAGCGAGTCATTTACTAATTGTGTCGGTCCTGAAATGGGCCTTTTTTGTAGCTAGGACATTGTTTACTTAAAGCAGGTGCTCGAACTGTCAATCCTCTGACGCGACACAGGCTTGGTAGCATCGAATGGTGTTTTGCAGAAATCTTTCAAAGATTTCCTGGCATCGCCCTTATGTGATTGGCGGCATGTTGAATGCGATGCGTTAATTCCTCTTCGTTTCTAGGTGGTTCGCGTCCGGGTGGGTGAAATAGAACTTTGAAGAATCCCCAGAGGAAAAAGTCCGGTGGCGGGAGGTCTGGTGATCGCGGGGCCATGTCCTACGAGCACCTCTGCCAATTACCCGGCCGTCGAACAGTTTATTTAAATATACGCGCCCCATCATGCTGCAACCACACACGTAGCCATATGTCCAGGGGTACATCTACCAGCAGGCCGGATAGAGTTTCTTGTAAAAAGTGAAGGTAATTTGCTCCAGTAAGTCGAGAAGGTAGACGGATCGGCTCAATCAGATGGTCACCCACAATGCCTGGCCAAATGTTGAGCGAAAATCGTTCATGGTGTCCGTGGACGTACGTGACGTGAGATTTTCCCCTTGCCCAGTAATGAACATTTAGAGTGTTGTAAATGCCATCCCGATGGAAGGTGCACTCGTCAGCAAACAACATAATGGCGGAGAAGTCGGAATTTCGTGCAACACGTCACAGAAACCACCGGCAAAACCCTAGCCTTTGTTCATAGTCCGCCACAGGATTTAGGTCTTCGACAAATGGATGCTGGCAGTCATCCCTCAAAACATCCCATATTAGCCGATGAGTGACCACCATGTGGTGTCCAACCGCTCGAGTACTTTCGTAGGTGTTTCCTACACGCGCTCGAGAACAGTCTCTTCAAATGCAGCATCCCGTCGTCTTCGAGGTCTTCCAGCATCACATGATATCCCGCTAACAAGCCTGTTTAGCCAAGTCGCCGGCGAATTGCTGAAAACGTTTGCGGGTGTGGGTGGCGTCTTGGTGGGTACCGTTCCTCATACAACTGTCGAGCTTCATGAGTATTACCGTCGGCTAATCCATAAACAAAAACCATACCTCGTTGTTCTTCAAACGAATACTGTGCCGCCATGCTTACTGTATGACTAAATCGCAGGTGACGTACGTGTGCTCCGAAGCGAACGTTACGTGTGGATGCCTCTGACGTGAGGTGGAGACAAACAGCAAGATCTATTCGACACATGTGCGTATCACGTTGGGCCAGTGACGTGGCGATGAACGTTTGTATGTGTGAACCGACAACCATAGCACTGTCTGTCAACCGACGAACGGCAACAGGGCAATCCCACAGCCAATCGGAGCGCTTGGCGCCAAGTTTCCGTAGTTTAAAAATGGTGCCTTGTCGACCAACACAACATTAGTAATTTTGGTTCCTACTGGCATCGTCTATCCAGGGTTACAAATTCATGACACTGTTTTTCTCCACCCTCTATTTACTACCTAAAGGGACGTATGAAAATTTGTGCCGGATCGGGACTCGAACCCGGATTTCCAGCCTAAGCGGGAAATCCGGGTTCGAGCCCCGGTCCGGCACAAATTTTCTTATGCCATTTTACGTAGTATATCTACATCCATTACACTTAAGCTGAATTTCAGGAATAAATTTCAATATTTGAAACTGAAAGAAAAAAACGTAACACCAAGGAGCAGTTATGCGACGTAAACGAAAGTTTGTAGGCCTGTTTCTACATCTGAAAGATGAGGTCTATTCTGATTTCGCGCCAGTCACGTAAGAGTGGCGCTAGTAGCGTCACTATGGGGATGCAAACGAGGTTTGCTTTAAATACTCGCTGTTAACTTTGAGACAGGACGTGGTGAGATGATGTTAGTCAAGTATCCCTTGAAGGGGACAAAGACGCCATTATCAACATCTCACTGAGTCTGAACGATGTTTTGTAATAGGGCTACGAGTATCTGGATGTTCCTTCTACGACGTTGCAGAAAGAATAGGCAGGAATGTGACCACGGTACACGATTTCTGACAGCGATGGTCACGAGAATGAACGGGTTCCGGAAGGCCATGTGGCAATATCGAGAGGGAAGACCATCGTGTTCAGCATATGGCTCTGTCGCATAGTACTGCATCTGCAGCACCAATATGAGCAGCATCTGGCACCACAGTGATACAACGAAGTGTTACAAATCGGTTACTCCAAGGACAGCTCCGAGCCAGACACCTTGCAACATTCATTCCGCTCACCCCAAACCACCATCATTTGCAACATCAGTGGTGTCAAGCGAGAGCTCATTGAAGGGGAGGGTGGAGGTCTGTTGTGTTTTCTGATGAAAGTTGGGTCTGCCTCGGCGACACTGATGGGCGTGTGTTGGTTAAAATGAGTCCAATTGAGGTCCTTCATCCAGCGTGTCTGCGTGCTGGACACACTAGACCTACTCCTGGAGTTATGGTCTGGGATGCGATTCCGTATGACAGCTGGAGCAATCTCATGGTTATCCCACGCAACCTGACCGCAAATTTGTACGTCATTCTGTCAATTCGACCTGTTGTGCTGACATTCATGAACAACAATTCAGGGGTTGTTTACAAACGGGATAACGCTCGCCCGCATACCGCTGTTGTAACCCAACGTGCTGTACAGTGTGTTGACATGTTGCCTTGGCCTGCTCGATCACCAGATCTCTTTCCAATCGAGCACCACTCCAGCGGTATCCACAAACAGTATCAACCATCCTTATATTGACAGACCAAGTGCAACGAGGGTGGAACTCCATCCCACAAACTGACATACAGCACCTATATAACACAATGCACCCACGTTTGAATGATAGCATCCAACAGTCTGGCAGAATCTTGCATTGTTAATCGCTTAAATGTATTACCTAGAAAAATGTATTTCCGAAATTACATTGCTCTGCATTAATTACTTTTTGTAATTG
Source organism: Schistocerca piceifrons (assembly GCF_021461385.2). Taxonomy (NCBI): domain Eukaryota; kingdom Metazoa; phylum Arthropoda; class Insecta; order Orthoptera; family Acrididae; genus Schistocerca; species Schistocerca piceifrons. The sequence goes on along the minus strand of NC_060149.1, from coordinate 503,539,670 downwards.
CGATTTTTTCCGTCAGTGTACTATTTATTCCTTAAACTGAGTAAGGAAATACATTTTGATTTAAGATTACTTTCTCAGTTGTGCCGGCACGTCAAGCACAAAAATTTTTGGGATGGAGGCTTTTTAGTCTTTTGGTTTTAAAAGAGTAGATGACATGATATTTGCTCGTTAGGTGCCGAATTTTCAGACTTACTTCCACTAGGCTTTTACTGGTCTTACTTCACATTAAGGCCAGTGCCAGTAGCATTGTGAGATGGTCTCAAGTCCGAATTAGATCGTTTGGTGCAATAATATGCCTTCCTACGTATTTCTGGTTAATAAATGCATAGACATTGACGTGTATCCCATTCCATGACCAGAAGAGCTCATATCAAGACTATAAGGTGGACAGCACTTCTCTTAAACTGATGTATCCGAAGCTTATTTATAACTGTCTCTAGACGAAGTGTCTTGTTAACTTACGTTTATCAACATTCGATTTGGATTGTATAGATACAACAGGTTGCTTTCGGAACTGACAGTAAACGATAAATTTTCCAACGTATTTTGGAGCAGCTGTTTCAAAATATCCGTAACACAGTCAGTTATCTTAACGCTGTATTAGTAAGTGGCACTACAAGAGAGCAACATCCAACGAAGTTACATCTGTTCCAAACACTGCAACAAAATAGACTTAAGATCCTAGGCAACGTATTGAATTATAAAGCACTTTAACCGACTCAGCAGCAAGTGGAAGCCATGGGAAAAAATCTAAGTGCCTAGGAGCTTAAAAGACTTTGAAGCATTTCTTGGCAAAATAAATCAGTATGCAGAATTTATATCAAAAGCCACCCATATCACCAGACCGCTTAAGAATCTACACAAGAAAGGTGCAAAAAATGGATGGTCACATCAGTGTCTGGCAACTATGACACACCAAAATACCACATACTGAGGCATCTCAATACGGCGTCTGGGCCATTCTTTCTCACAAAAGTGATGATGGGCATGAACAAACCATTACATACGCGTCTTAACGCTCACTTCAGCAAAGATAAATTAATCATAAATTGAAAAAGATGTACTGGCTATCATATTTGGCATCCAAATATTCCATACATTTCTTCACACTAGAAAATATTACGTCATAAATGACCAGAAACCATTAGTTTCCTTGTTTGGTCCTAAGAATAGCCTTCCATAAAAAATGGCACAATGTCTACAACGCTGGTCCCTCTTTCTCAAGAATTACAATTATTCAATTCACGATGAAATGACAATAGAACATGTTAACGCTGGTGCCCTATCCAGACTACGTATGGGATCCACTGCCACATTTGAGTCGCATCAAATACTGTACTTCCAAACAGACGACACCTACAAGAGTTTCCTTTCACTGCGTCTGTAATTGCGAAGAATGCCACTGAAGACCCTATCTCCAAACAAATTATGAAATAAGTTCACCAAAGTTGGTAAGAACACCTCGCACTTCACTCCTTTCCAGAATTTTGCACATATTTTCCCCCTAAAACAAGATCCACATAGTTCGGGGGGTACTGACGCTGACATCAGACGACAACAACTACCAGGCGTTCATCAGCTCACCACTGTGTCAGTATATCGTAAACGTCCTGAACGCTCACCATTGGGAGATGATCTGCATGAAGGCGGTCGCAAAGTGGCGTGCCTACTGAACCAGCATCAGGCAGGATGTCCAGAGAACAATCGGCTACTGGGAGACTAGTGAGTCAAACCAGTCAGCATCCCACAACGGTCCACACCTAGCAAACGCTGCAATGCTCATGAGATCACATCCTTGTTGACTTTGCTGGCCCCTTCTTCAGAAAGATGTGGTTAATCTCCATAGAATGATTCTTCAATTTTCCTTATGTAGTTCGACTGTCAAATACCACTTCAAGAGAGACAGTAAGCGTCTTACAGAAAACATACACCTCTGAAGTGGCCCCAAAACGACCTTTTTTGACAATTACCCTCAACATCCATCCAATATATTCCAGGATTCCTGCTTTTGGGGCAGCAATAATCGCCTGACAATGGCACAGTTCCATCCAGCATCCAATATTGAAGCCAAACGGTTCGTCCTCAGCTTTTATTTATTTTATTTATTTATTTATTTATTGTTCCGTGGGACCAAATTAAAGAGAAGTCCCCATGGTCATGGAACGAATCAATACATGAAATTATAACACGATAGTAGAAACAGATAAAATGAAATATAAGAAACGTATTAAGGCGACATTTCGTAAGTTTAAATAAAGAAAATCAACAATGTAACACTGGAATTTGCTTAATTTTTCAGCTCTTCCAGGAGCTCCTCGACAGAATAGAAGGAGTGAGCCATGAGGAAACTTCTGTTTGGACTTAAAAGTGTTTGGGCTACCGCTATGGTTTTTGAGTTATTGTGGTAGCTTATTGAAAATGGATGCAGCAGAATAGTGCACTCCTTTCTGCACAAGAGTCAAGGAAGTGCATTCCACATGCAGATTTGATTTCTGCCTAGTATTAACTGAGTGAAAGCTGCTAACTCTTGGGAATAAGCCAATATTGCTAACAACAAACGACATTAAAGAAAATATATACTGTGAGGGCAATGTCAGAATTCCCAGACCATTGAATAGGGGTCGACAAGAGGTTCTCGAACTTACACCACATATAGCTCGAACAGCCCATTTTTGAGCCTAAAATACCCTTTTTGAATCAGAAGAATTACCCCAAAAAATAATACCATATGACATAAGCCTATGAAAATAGGCGAAGTAGACTACTTTTCCTGTTGAACTGTCACTTATTTCAGATACTGTTCTAATGGTAAATAAAGCAGCATTTAGTTTCTGAACAAGATCCTGAACATGGGCTTTCCACAAAAGCTTACTATCTATCCGAACGCCTAGGAACTTGAACTGTTGCGTCTCGCTTATAATATGCCCATTCTGCCTGATCAAAATATCCGTTCTTGTTGACTTGTGAGTTAGAAACTGTAAAAACTGAGTCTTACTGTGATTTAGCATCAAATTATTTTCCACAAGCCACGAAATGACTTCATGAACTACATTATTTGATAATGTTTCAATTTACACACAAGATCCTTCACTACCAAGCTGGTGTCATCAGCAAACAGAAATATTTTTGAATCCCCTGTAATACTAGAAGGCATATCATTTATATAAATAAGAAACAGCAGTGGCCCCAGCACCGACGCTTGGGGAACGCCCCACTTAACAGTACCCCATTGGGACTGAACATCACTACCACTCTCAATATTGCGGAGAATTACCTTCTGCTTTCTGTTCTTAAAGTAAGAGGCGAACCAATTGTAAGCTACTCCCCTTACTCCATAATGGTCCAATTTCTGCAGTAATATTTTGTGCTCAACACAGTCAAAAGCCGTCGTTAAATCAAAGAAAACACCCAGCGTTCGCAACCTTTTATTTAATCCGTCCAAAACCTCACAGAGAAAAGAGAATATAGCATTTTCGGTTGTTAAACCATTTCTAAAACCAAACTGTATATTTGACAGCAAATTATGTGAATTTAAATGCTCCAGTAACCTTTTATATGCAACCTTCTCGATAACTTTAGCAAACACCGATGGCATTGAAATAGGTCTATAATTGTCAACATTATCCCTGTCTCCCTTTTTATAAAGTGGCTTCACTACCGAGTACTTTAATCGGTCAGGACACCGATCACTCTTAAAGGAAAAGTTACAGATATGGCTAAGTACTGGGCTAACATATATAGAACAATACTTCAGTATTCTGCTAGATACCCCGTCATATCCATGAGAGTTCTTGGTCTTTAGTGATTTAATTATTAACTCAATCTCCCTCATGTCAGTATCATGGAGGAGCATTTCAGGTAACAGCCTCGGAACACTTTTTTCTACAAGCGCTATATGATTCCCTGTTGGGACTAGGTTTCTATTTAGTTCACCTGCTATATTCAGAAAGTGATTATTAAATACTGTAAATATATGCTACTTATCAGTAACACGGACATTCCCACTACGCACTGATTCTATATCCTCGACCTGTCTCTGCAGACCAGCCACTTCCTTTATGACGGACCATATGGTTTTAATTTTATCCTGAGACTTAGCTATTCTATCTGCATACCACATACTTTTTGACTTCCTAATAACTTTTTTAAGCACCTTCCAATACTGTTTGTAATGGGCTGCTGCTTTTAGATTTTGACTGTTTCTAACGTTTTGATATAATTGCCACTTTGTTCTACAGGATATTATTATCCCTCTAGTCAGCCAACCAGGCTGCCTGTTTGTGCTAGTACCCTGTTTTGAACGTTCTAACGGAAAGCAACTTTCAAAGAGCGTGATAAAAGTCTTGAGGAAAGCATTATATTTATCGTCTACTGTATGAACACTATAAACATCTGGCCACTCTTGTTCCTTGATAAGGTTTACAAAGGTCTCTACAGCAACTGGATCAGCTTTCCTAAAAAGTTGATAACTATATTTAACATGTGTTGCAGCACAAAAATCTGTTAGAGTTAAAACTTGTGCATCATGATCTAGTAGGCCATTCACCTTTTTGCTAACAGAATGCCCTTCTAGTAATGAGGAATGAACAAAAATGTTGTCTGTGGTTGTTCTACTGTTCCCTTGCACTCTCGTTGGAAAGAATGCGGTTTGCATAAGATTATATGAATTAAGGAGGTCTACCAGCATCCTTTTCCTTCCACAGTCACTTATACAATTAATATTGAAGTCACCACATATAACTAACTTTTTGTATTTCCTATAAAGTGAACCAAGAACCTCCTCTAGCTTTAGCAAAAATGTTGTGAAATCGGAGTCTGGGGATCTATAAACAACAACAGTTAGAAGTTTAACTCCACTAAATTTAACCACACCTGCACAATATTCAAACACCTTTTCAGTGCAGTACTTTGAAACATCAATTGACTCAAATGGGATACCGTTTTTCACATACATGGCTACTCCCCCACACCGCAAAGAGCTCCTAGAAAAGCTGCCAGCCAACCTGTATCCTGGTAAAGGAAGCCTCTGAATTATCTCCTTATTTAAGAAGTGTTCAGATATACCAATAATTTCAGAGTCAACATCTAGAAGCAGTTCACTAACTTTATCTCTAATACCTTGTATATTTTGATGAAATATACTGATTCCCTCAGTACTCGGATACCCAAGCTTTGTCGGAAGTGGTTTCTTTGTTAGAGAGACTTCCCTTAAGCAGGAAAACCTATCAACTGACTTCAATCTAAACAAGGTGCAGCTCTAACACCCACTAGTACAGGAATCTTCCCATGAGTGATCCCACCACCCCTACCTATGCTGTCACCTATAAGCTTTGCCAACCTCCCCTTTCCATACCTGTTGAGGTGCAGGCCATGTCTAGTGAAACCCGTCCTGCTGATAGACTCCACCGACACCACTGAAATATGACTCATGCCTTCTGTCATCAGCGCACCCCCAAGTCTCATGTTGTTACTCTTGACAGCTGTATTAAGATGAGGCCGATCGTGACTCTGAAACAGTTCCACGAAATGCACATTCGTGTTGCCAGTCTGAGTGGCTATCTTTCCCAGGTCACCATCTATGTCATACTCCCCATCCCTATCAATACTATTACCAGCCCCACCCACAATCACTACCTGATCCTCTTTAGTAAAATCCCTACATAAACCCCCTATGTTAACAGTCACCTGAGCGAATCCTGCATTAGGCTTCACAATGCTGGTGACATGCATCTGCTGGCCTACATCTCTACCATGAGAACTACCAAACAGCAGAACCTTCTTCTTTCTCTTAGACTTTGCAACTGTCCTAGCCACTGTAACTGCTGAGGTCTGAAGTATACTTCCTACATCTACAGCTACTAGAGATTCCTCTCCACTAGACTCTGACAGTTGGTCATATCTATTGCAAACACCAATAGTTAAACTATATGAAAATCTCCTTCTCCTAGCAGATCTCTTGCCAACAGCCAGCTCCCATTCCCCAACCCCCTTCTCCCTCCTCATCCTATCTAGCTCCTCCTGTGCGTGTTTCAACTGCACCTTAAGGTCACAGATCTTACGCTCCTGCTCCTCTATCAACTTACTCTTGCTACATAACCTGCAGTTCCAGGAGAGGATCTCACCAGAATGCCCACTGGCTTCCCCACTGCATTCCCCCCAGTGAAAATACTTCGAACAAGTCTCACACCGCAATCCACTACTCACGAACCTACGGCAATGCCCACACTTCTCACTCATGGTAAAATTTTACAGTCATGGAAACAAGAAAACTACTTTATCTAAGTTCCGCTACTACAATAAGAAGATGTTAAAAAACTGACTACAATAATCACAAACTTACTCTACAAGGGAAGAAACTACTATTATTAACAGTATTAATCAACAGCAAATGAGAATATAACAAAAGACTAACACAGAAAGAAAATCAAACGTCTAATGACACAGTAACGAAACTGAAAACAGTTCCCAAAAATTTCTTCTGAAATTATTTCATCAGAAAACACCAAGAACACTGGTTGAAGACTACTAAAGTTCGTAAATAAACCACTACACACAAACAATTAATTAGTACTTAGCTTTCGATGCGCCGCTACAGCTGCAACTGGTGAGCGCGGAATGTAAACACAGGTATGAGGTTAAGTTGCTCGATACGAAACACTCACAAATATCAGGTCACAACTCAAGAAAGGCGGAGGTGAATGAAGAAACCACTAATAAGTCACTTATATTGTAAATATTATCACAAAAACCGTTAAAATATGTATCTGAAACCCAAAAATATATGAAAACTTAGAGTGCGATCTCACACGCAGTCACGCGCTTATGACGTCACGCCAAATATGCTGAAGGCGAAGACACACTAGGCCGATGTCTTGACCCAGTTCCTGGCCTCCTACAGGGCCACACTGATACATGGGCACACTAATGGCGGAGCTGCTACATGATCGCCGACACCGAATCGTCTGCGACCATCTGAGACCTACAACACGCCCATGCCAGCCCAGCGGTCACTAGGTATGGAGGCTTGGGCTCGCACCTTCGGGAAGGTTCCAGGATGGGTACCAGACATCATCAAAGTCGCCTGGGGACCCCAAGAGTTCATAGTCAACGCCAATGGTGCCATCCTCGTACGACACAGCTACCAGCTATGCCCACTCTCAGCAGCTTCCACCTTAAGACAATTACCACCACCCCTGGATCTGGCTTGTTACAGCTTTAGATGCCTGGCTGACCTACATCCCCAGGCTCAGCGCGTCAGAACTGGTTCCCTATGGAATGGGACCATTTTCCACCTTCAGCATCGCTGATCGCTGGCGTGGACCCTGAGACTGGAGCACTAACTCCAGCCAACTCCAGCAGAAGCACCACACGCCTGCCAAAAGCAGAAGACGCAGATGCGCCATATGTCGAGCTAGATAGTGAACCTTTAGCTGCCTTGTCCTCCCATCCACACACCCTACCAGTACGGAGATCATGATAATTACAGAGAAATTTCTGGACTTGTGCGTCGATTAAAGGTGGAAAGATGCACCAACAGGCTCTCACATGGGCCTAGTCACTGATTTCAAACCGGAGATGAAACCCACCCGCCAGGTCACTCCAATGCACTTAGAATCCTGCTGCACTAAAGTCTGTTTACTGAATTACAACTGAACTATGTTTTGGATTGCTGTTCTGCCGGTTATTGACGGATATGCTCAATCCTGGATTGTCTGGATTATTCTTTTAGTGTGTTCTACTGTCTACGGCGGCCTGTCACGGTTTGGAATTGTGAACTATTAAGTGATTACGCTATATGTATATTTTCTGTGTAGTAAAGAGTGTGTTGCACTGAAGCGGATGTGATACAACCCTTGGATTTAATTCGGTTTCAGTTAATGACTATATAGTAATAAGGCAATGCGTTAAACGCCAAGACCTTGGCCATTTGCAAACTACTGTGATAAGCAAGTAGTAATTCGTGGACACTGAGTGGAAGAAGGCCCTATCAGAAAAGACTGCAATAAAATCAAATATGCGGCAGGGGTAAAAAGTACAGAGGGAACAGCGAGGAATGTCAAACCCTCCTAACAAGGCAGACTTTAAGAATGGATTATAGATAGGCGTCTCACAACACTAGAAAGCTATGAGAACTCTAATCAAGTGCCATATAGGTAAGAATCATAAATCACCACCTAGGAGGAGTGGGGATACCGAAAGAGCGAGAAATTTCTGGCGAAAAATAAGCAGTAAGTACCACAGAAAAGAGCGTGCAACACAGACCGAAGTAGAGCATCACATACCTACGGAAGACAGGAAAGAAGCTTTTGGCGAAAATTCAGGACTATGTAGTATAACAGGAAAGCAGGATCAAAGGTGAATGTAGGAGTGGCATATGATATGGACAATCAGGATTTTGTGACACAAACTGGGCAGTTGTACGTAGAATGCGACAACATCCAACCTGAAGAAAATACTGCGCTACCTACAGAAATAAAAGAAGATACGCCAATGCGTGATATGAATCTGCAATAAAAATTGTGCGAGACTCAGAGCCAGTTGGTACAAGAGACAAACACCTACAAAAGAGAATCAAACAATAAAACATAGACCTGAACAGATTTATGAAAGCACAGAGAACGTGATGTAACTCACTAGGCTGGACGAATCGATGAAGGCGTCTGGTAAGGAATATGCGTTCAGAAGGAGAGTGTATTACTTTTACTGTACCTGATTTTGTGGACAGAATCCATCTCAAAGTGAACAACCCACCAGCAGAAGTGAATATATACCCATCAACTAATGGAGATGAGAATAGGTCATCTTAATGTCACGAAAAGTGTCAGCGTATTGTTTGAGACTAGAAAATTGGCAGAATAATTGCAGTTATATGGTCCGCAGCTCGTGGTCGTGCGGTAGCGTTCTCGCTTCCCACACTCGGGTTCCCGGGTTCGATTCCCGGCGGGGTCAGGGATTTTCTCTGCCTCGTGATGACTGGGTGTTGTGTGATGTCCTTAGGTTATTTAGGTTTAAGTAGTTCTAAGTTCTAGGGGACTGATGACCATAGATGTTAAGTCCCATAGTGCTCAGAGCCATTTGAACCATTTGCAGTTATATGTGTTGTGCTTCAAGAACATAATACTAAGGGAGGAAAGGTCCAGAGTACGCAAATAACGGTCCAGATAGCCATCCAAGGGCAACGTCCTATGGCAACAATAATATTATTTAACAAGGCCATAACAGTGACAAAGATATCACAGTATTTTTCAGAACACGTAATCTGTGTGGAAACGTTAACCGGAAGGGAGAGTCGCATCCTTGTTTCCAGTACTTTCAATTTAGTGATCATATCGACGAGTATTCGCTAAAACTAAAACGTATTAGTCACGTAGGACGAAATAAGCCTTTTGTGTGTTTCATTGATGCAAATGCGAATCCGGCCTTGTGGCGCATACGCCTGACTGAGGACCGTGGAAGACAACAAGAGGAAACTACACTCCTGGAAATTGAAATAAGAACACCGTGAATTCATTGTCCCAAGAAGGGGAAACTTTATTGACACATTCCTGGGGTCAGATACATCACATGATCACACTGATAGAACCACAGGCACATAGACACAGGCAACAGAGCATGCACAATGTCGGCACTAGTACAGTGTATATCCACCTTTCGCAGCAATGCAGGCTGCTATTCTCCCATGGAGACGATCGTAGAGATGCTGGATGTAGTCCTGTGGAACGGCTTGCCATGCCATTTCCACCTGGCGCCTCAGTTGGACCAGCGTTCGTGCTGGACGTGCAGACCGCGTGAGACGACGCTTCATCCAGTCCCAAACATGCTCAATGGGGGACAGATCCGGAGATCTTGCTGGCCAGGGTAGTTGACTTACACCTTCTAGAGCACGTTGGGTGGCACGGGATACATGCGGACGTGCATTGTCCTGTTGGAACAGCAAGTTCCCTTGCCGGTCTAGGAATGGTGGAACGATGGGTTCGATGACGGTTTGGATGTACCGTGCACTATTCAGTGTCCCCTCGACGATCACCAGTGGTGTACGGCCAGTGTAGGAGATCGCTCCCCACACCATGATGCCGGGTGTTGGCCCTGTGTGCCTCGGTCGTATGCAGTCCTGATTGTGGCGCTCACCTGCACGGCGCCAAACACGCATACGACCATCATTGGCACCAAGGCAGAAGCGACTCTCATCGCTGAAGACGACACGTCTCCATTCGTCCCTCCATTCACGCCTGTCGCGACACCACTGGAGGCGGGCTGCACGATGTTGGGGCGTGAGCGGAAGACGGCCTAACGGTGTGCGGGACCGTAGCCCAGCTTCATGGAGACGGTTGCGAATGGTCCTCGCCGATACCCCAGGAGCAACAGTGTCCCTAATTTGCTGGGAAGTGGCGGTGCGGTCCCCTACGGCACTGCGTAGGATCCTACGGTCTTGGCGTGCATGCGTGCGTCGCTGCGGTCCGGTCCCAGGTCGACGGGCACGTGCACCTTCCGCCGACCACTGGTGACAACATCGATGTACTGTGGAGACCTCACGCCCCACGTGTTGAGCAATTCGGCGGTACGTCCACCCGGCCTCCCGCATGCCCACTATACGCCCTCGCTCAAAGTCCGTCAGCTGCACATACGGTTCACGTCCACGCTGTCGCGGCATGCTACCAGTGTTAAAGACTGCGATGGAGCTCCGTCTGCCACGGCAAACTGGCTGACACTGACGGCGGCGGTGCACAAATGCTGCGCAGCTAGCGCCATTCGACGGCCAACACCGCGGTTCCTGGTGTGTCCGCTGTGCCGTGCGTGTGATCATCGCTTGTACAGCCCTCTCGCAGTGTCCGGAGCAAGTATGGTGGGTCTGACACATCGGTGTCAATGTGTTCTTTTTTCCATTTCCAGGAGTGTATGATGGAACTCAGCCTGCGGGTATTGGACGCACCACGCAATCAGCGAACCTACGAAGTGAGTGTCGATACAACATCAAATGCTGACGTCGGTTTAGCGCCGTGTGAAAGGCTGGAAGGCTGAGAGTGGAGTGATATCAAGTGATCACAATATCATTCACTATACCATCACTGTAAGGGATGTCCAAGACGCCACAGAAAACGTGGGCGTAAGGTTCAAATATACTGAAGCTCCTGAGGGAGTGCTACAGACATGCGTATTCAAATGCAGAAATATGTAAACAGGCAGAATACGGCGCTGCTGTGGGCAACGCCTATATAAGGCAATAAGTGTCTGGCGCAGTTGTTAGACCTGTTACTGTTGCTAAAATGGCAGGTTATGAGTATTTAAGTGAGTGGTGTTAACGTTGGCGCACGAGCGATGGGACACAGCATCTCTGAGCTGGCGATGAAGTGGGGATTTTCCCGTACCACCATTTCACCATTGTACTGTGGATGTCAGCAATCCGGTAAAATATCATCTCCAACATCGCTGCGGCCGGAAAAATATCCTGCGAGAACGGGGCCAATGTTGACTGAAGAAAATCGTTAACGTAACAGAAGTGCAACCATTCCGCAAAAATCCTGCAGATTTCAATGCTGGGCCATCAGCAAGTGTCAGCGTGCGAACCATTCAACGAAACAACCTCGATATGTGCTTTCGGAGCCAAAGGCCCACTCGTGTAGTCTTGCTGACTGCACGACACAAAGCTTTACGCCTCTCCTGGGTCCGCCAACACCGACACTGGACTGCTAATGACTGGAAACATGTTGCGTGGTAGGACGAGTCTCGTTTCAAATTGTATCAGAAGGATGGACGTGAACGGGTATGGAGGCAACGTCATGAATCTATGGACCCTACTTGTCGGCAGAGGACTGTTAAAACTGGTGGAGGCTCTGTAATGGCGTGGGGCATGTGCATTTGGATGAAATGGGGCCCCTGATACGTCTAGATACTACTCTGACAGGTGAAACGTACGTAAGCATCGTATCTGCTCACCTGCATCCATTCACGTCCATTGTGCATTCCGACGATCTTGGGATATTCCAGCAGGACAATGCGACACCCCACACGTCCTGGCTCCAGGAACACTTCCACTGGCCACCAGACTCCTCAGACATGAAAATTATTGAGCATATCTGGAATGCCTTGCAATGTGCTGTTTAGAAGAAGTCTCCACCCCGTCGTACTCTTATGGATTTATGGACAGCTCTGTAGGATTCATGGCGTCAGTTCCCTCCAACACTACTTTAGGCATCAGTCGAGTCTATGACACGTCGTGTTGCGGCACTCCTGCGTGCTCGCGGGGGCCCTAGCTATATTAGGGAGGTATACCAGTTTCTTTGGCTCTACAGTGTACAACATCAAGGACGCTAACCGGGAAGAACTAAGAAGGATGTTTTAGTGTACGGGAAGTCCATCGCTGCTTGAAAACGTAGATGTTAAAGTGCAAGACATGACAATGGCTATACACAGAGCAATGGAGGCATCGGTACCTGTCAGGAGAGGTCATTCCAGAGGATTACCTTGCATCTGGACCTAGACGTTGCAGATATTAAGATGTGAAATAAGACAGGCCAGGAAGCTATACCAGAGCAACATGAACCAAAAAGAAAGAGTCATAGATACAGGTGTGTTAAACAAAGCTTTAAGGAGGAGTTATCCAAAGTAAAAATGGAACGATGTAAGCAATCCGTGGAGGCTTACTTAAAAACGGATTTCTGTGATATACCACTTAAAATAATCTGCGAGGAAGTACGATTGCCAACTGTCTTATCCACGCTCAAAAGGAATGATGGGACGACAACAGATAGTTGGGAACAGTTAGCTGCCCTGCTGATGGAAACACTACTTTCTGCCAACGGAGAAGGCGAGACAGAAGATCGGTGAAGGTTACGAAAAATATTATGGGAAGACTATAGAAACAATAAACTTGAGTACCATTCAGACAGGAAGAAATTAGCATATAGTTTTAAGACTCAAGAAGAAATAAATCTCCTGGACCGGTTGGGATCCCTGACGAAGTGGTACTAGTCTATGTCACCAGTTAGATAGTTGCTTGCACGAAATGTACAACTAGTGTCTCGTGCAAGGAAGGGTCCCTGCACCGTGGAAGAATGCTGAAGTGGTGATAATTAGTAAAGAGCAAGACAAGGATCCGATGATTCCCAAATGATAGAGAGAAATTAATTTTTTGAACGTTCTCGGTAAGATATTTGAAAAACTGCTATGCAACAGCTTAGAAGCTCATAGATTGCTACACGGGATGAGCCCTCACCAGTACGGGTTTAGAATAGGCAATTCAGATGAAGACGCAATTAATAAGGCGACTTCGCTAGCGACAGATACTCATTCTACGTACGCTCTAGCGTTGACAATCGATACTGCTAGCGCTTTCGATAACCTATGGTGGCTGTCTTTCTGTGGACGACTTCGGGAGGTGGATTATGCAGACGTGCTGTACAACTGCCTAAGAAATTATTATCACACGATATATGCATCTTTAATATGCCCAGGAAAGAAAATAACGAACACACTAATAAAAGATTGTCCCCAAGGATCCGAGCGTGGTTTTAGGATGTACCACCGGGGACCACACTACAGAAGTTACAGGACAGTGGTAACATAAGCGGACTGGTAACATTTGCAGATGACTTGCTGTTCGTTGTAGTTGGTGGCTTTAGAAGAATTGTAGAAGACAAATGTAGTGCGACACTCCACGAACTTGAGGGCTAGTATCGAACTGTTAAATTGTCTCTAGTATCTCACAAAACAACATATGCCCCCCTGAAAGGGAAGCTAGCAAGATTCTACAGAATAAAATTAAATGTTGTAACGACTGGATCAAGCGCAGTGACGAGATATCCAGGGGTATTTCTCGACGAACGTCGCAACTTTGCACGTCATATAGAGGATGAAGGCAGAAAGCTACAAACGTCATGAACCAAATTGTAACTTCTGCAAATAGGCAACTTCGGCTTCCCTTGAAAACAATGTGAGCATATCACCAATCTATATTAGCATCAGTCGTAGGATGTGGTGCGAGCGTTTGACCTCATAGATTGCAGCAAGTGAAGGCAGCCTCATTAGTGAGAAGAGTTCAACGAGGAGTGCTACTAAGATTAACAGGTGACTACTGCACTACCCCCAATGGTACTTTGTTAATAATTCTAGGAATGTGTCCACTGGACATAGATATTAGGAAAAGAGGAGTCCTTTATTGAGTAAAGAAAGACTGTCAGGTGGAAGTATGAAGGACGCTTTGGAGCTGAGGGCAATGCGAAGAAGTTAATGAAAGATCACATATTACAGTTGTGCAAAAATGAATGGGACACTTCAGGCACAGGCGGGGGAACATACGAATTTCTCCATAACATCAGGGAGACACTAAAAATAAGATTTCTTAACCCGTCAAGTGGACTGATACCTTACCTGACTGGCCATGGCCCGTATGCTACGTATCTATACGAAATATACGAAATCGAAAGACAGATGAATGACAGCTGCGCCAGCGGCAGTGTGGGCACACCAGAGCACACACATTGTGGGACATCGCGCTCTACGAACATGCGGCAGGTAGTGGCCGTCAGACATTAAGGATATTGCATTCTAAAGCAGCACTAAAGAGCGAGTCGACCTGACGCATCTTGGACGACACTGCAGCCGCAGTATCCATGAAGGCCAAGGAAGACTTGACAATGCATTCAACCACACACCAATATGTTGCCATCCCTGTTAGACAATATACTGTGTAGATGGAGAGAAGACAGATGAGGTCGGGGACCACCGAATGAAACAGTTAGTGGAATTGATTGTTAGACTGGAAATGCTGCTGACGTGCTGCCCGACGCCGAAGGAATATAGCACACAATGGCTGTTGACAGTGGCGGTATGAGGGCAGATAAAATAGCAGAAGCAACCATCTTCAGGTTAGAAACAGCAGTACAACTTCAGACAACTAAGATCGCTATTGTACAGCATTTATTGCATGTGCTGTACAATAGCGATCTTAGCTGTTTGAATCTGTACTTCTGTTTGTACATTAAAATACATCGTCCCTTAACTTCATAATGTCATGCATATATGAATCTACGGGTTAAATAAACCAAAATAAATGAAAAAATAAACAGATTGTTTAGTGCTAACAGTAGTATTAATAGTTGGGTAACTGGTTAAGTATTTAAGTGTAGTTTTGTAGTAGTATTAAAATTTGGTTGTAGTGTTTAAAAAATTAAGCATCAGAAAGATATAGCTAACATATAAATTTATTATTATGCAAGAAAATATGATCTACATGACTATTTTAGCTTTTCAGGTAATAGGCTGAAATAGTGAAGATTAAATGAAGAGTAAACAAAGACTCCTAACGGATTCATGCTGTTCCATTTGCGAGTGGTATGCAGGAAGATCAACTGTCGTTAATTCACTGTATAAGCTGAAATTTCTCTTAATTTTCGGACATGAACGTTTGGCCATACATATCTCGGAGGAAGAAATATGCTAGTTTACTCATTATGGAATGCGCATTATCGGAATTTTAATAATAATCTTAACTGTGATGTACACGAACTTTCTTGTAATCTAGCCACTGAAGTTAGATGGTTTTCTATGAGAATCTCTTGCACTGACTAAACGAATTCGTGACGAAACACGCAGCTTTTCTTTGAGTCAGTATTATATTCTCTATTAATTCCATCAGGAGATAATTCCAGATCGACGAGCAATACTCATTGTTTGTTAAATTCCAACAAGAGTGCCAGCAGTTAATGAAGTGATTCGATGTGACGCGTAGCGTCATCAGTTAGAGATTTGAAGCAAGGAACAAAGTAGTTAATAAATTGGTTACGTCAATATTGCAGGCGGCAATTAAGCAGGAGTTAGATCAAGTATACCGTCAGAAAGACTGTTTTCTAATGAAGTTCTTCCAGTGGTGGACTCAATACAGTTGGAGCCGTACCACTACATCTGATTTTAGGAGAAAGAAGAAAAAAAAAGGTTATTGCCTTGTCAAAGGAGCTATTACGGCAGCCGTTTGAGAAAATCCGGATAATCATGGCTGGGTAGATAAAGATAACCGATTAGAGGGCAACCGTGTTTCTCTTGAGTGTGAGTTAGTGTATCAGATATCAATCATGTCTACCGTACAATTATACAGGTAGCCCGTCTCAGGCTCTTTCGTGTGCCCCTTCGCCAAACTTCCTCGTGTTTGTGAGAGCTCTCCGTCACAGCGCAAGCAGCAACATCTCTCGTGCGTGATGTCGCTGGAAGCTATTACATGCTTTTAGTCTTCTGAGAAAACTGCAAGACTGATTTACTTTGAATTTTTCGAGAGATTGTGAAGTTACAGAATTCACCGTTTAGTTGTGCCAACAACGAATGCGCATTACGAGATTGTGTTGGGACCTTGAAGTCCCCTATTGAATTCAGATCACTGGAGGTAGGGGACATGAACGCAGAAAAGTCAGAATTATTTAATGGTGAAGTAATGTTCTTTCTGGACGGGGACTCAGTAGTTTGTTCCGACATCATATTACGTCTGAATTAACCTTTTGTATCACATTGTGATTGAGACGTCATACTTCCGTTGTGTACGGCGAAGGCACAAATGTGTTTATGTGAAGTAAGCTTATGCGCATCTTTATTCAGCTGATAGCATTGATCTGCGCTTAAGCAGTTCTCAATTAGCATAGCGGTTGTCGCACTTACCTTCTCAAAAATCAAGAGCGTCTGACCGCTATTTCTGTCGGAAAACATTGTGCAGTCATGTTCCAAAGTTGTTCACTCCTATATACGGGCAGTTTTAAACACAAGAAATCGCCATATCTGTTAATAATTTTTTTTTCTTCTATGAGACAAGCTGGTCAGTATGTTCATACAAAAATGTTTGCGGTTGCCTACAGAACCCAGGCGTGTACCTCTCGTCCTAAACAAATCGGCGGCGACGAATATCTTTCTCCAGAGTTCCAAAACTATTGAAATCGGATGGGGAGAGATAGGGACTATGTGAGGAAGGGTAAGGGTTTCCCTTGAAACTTCTGCAGCGCAATCGAAACAACAAGAATGCCGAGTCCGGGAAAGTCATAACGACCTTTTCCTTTAACTGCAAGCGTCCGCTGCTCATTGACTTTCTGCAACACGGCTCCACAATTAACGCACAGCGGTACGTGGATACTTTGGAAATATTGAAGAGCACCATCAGTTTCAAACTCCCATGTATATTGACGGACAGAACCATTTGCCTGCAAGATAATGCCACTCCACCCCTCCTTTCCCCCCACCCCCTCTTCCCCACAGCCCACCCCCACACATGTTGCGAAGGTCGTTTCGACTACACTGCAGAAGTTTCGCTTGGAAGCCGTTACGCATCCTCCATACAAGCCCAACCTCTCACCATGCGATGTCCATATTTTTGGGGCGCTGAAGAAAGATATTCGTCGTCGTCGATTTGTTTCGGACTAAGAGGTGCACGCCTGGGTACCCTCATAGATCCGTCAGCAATCGCAAACATCTTTCGATCAAGACATTGATCGGCTTGTCTCACAGTGGGATAAATGTGTCAACAGATTAGGCGCTTGCTTTTGAAGTAATAAACAGTTTACCTAGCTTTCTCCACATTTTTAATTTTCATTTGACTGCCCCTTATAAATTTTTCAAGTATTTCAGTCTACATATTTCTTAGTGATATTATTAAGAAAAATATTACAGTGAGCGGGTTAATTATCACAAAAAATTATACAGTATTACGAAAGATTTTGTCTCCCTACAGAATAAATATGGAAATTTTTAACGTAGAAGGATTTCTAAGTGAATTGATATTTTAAACTTCAAATGAATTCCCGTAAAGCCTAGGTTCTGAACTGCACGTAATTGCGAAAGCACAGCTATGCTGCAGTCACCCGCTCCTGTCTTTTGCAGCGCACGAAATACCACTATGAGACGCAATTGCATTATTATCGGTGCAGAACCGTTAATCGACTTACCTGGATCATATCTGCACTACTATGTTAATAGTACGATCTTTGATAAGGAGAGCCAGCCTTGCTTTGACCCCTGGGACAAGGCTAGACACTCACAGGTATAACACCATTGATAATTATCCCGTAACAGTCTGATTGCACTCGGACACATAAAACACTGACTGTATCTATTTAACCTCCAGTTGACTCCTTGCAACGTCCTCTGCAATCTCAATAAAGAAACAGACTAAGCATTATAGATAAAAAATATGTGGATCAGAAAGCCACTCTGAGCTGAATAATTTCAGATGCCACGGAAAGATAGGTTATTCCCATTAAAATAATCGTCAAAAAATCTGTTTCCCAGACCAACATTTCTTCCAGCTAGTAGCTACCTAGTGTAGTGGAAAGTTGCCTCCGAATAGTAACACCTTCGAATAAATGGCCGTACACTCGAATTTGAAAAGTAAAACTGCAAATCATTTATCACCACAGCAAGATGCCACCGATGCCACCGTGATACCGCAAACACCTGAGCTAAACTAACACGCTCGTGCACGAAACACGAAACAGAAGATAATATTCCACTCAATGTGCTGATTCCCCCACATGTGCTTCCTCCTTACAGATGGGTCCACGATCCACTTCGCCATTTCTCGAGGGCAGATTACGTCTCTAAATTTTTTATCGTTGTGGGCCTATAAGCCAAAATCATCACTGTGATTACAAATCGACTAGATTGTTTTTCACCGACGGCTATTCTCAGCTCAGCCCCCTCAACAAGAACTAACAACCATGGAGACGGTGCTGCGACCTTGCAGAACCACTCTTAACCTGGTGTTGGCAACTAATGACTTCAAAAGTTCCCATGACGTCACGGGAAACCGTCTGAATACTAGTGGGGCCAAATGCTAGCCCTGACATTCCACATAAGCATTCACCGAGCGTTGAGAACTTGGATTAATAGGAAGTCCATCGCATTCCTTAAACTTGACAACAGGTGGAGCATGTGTGGACTGGAGCGTCTTCTGAAAATCCCTCTGATGTTCACGCCTGTCTCATTGATTACAATAGTCTCTTGCACCGCTAAAAATGCACGTAAAATTACTCTCAAGACTGAAATACGTATAACCCCGGCAACCCGTCCCAACTGGCTTAGAATAAATACATTAAATTGCTAATAGTTCAGTTATTCTGTGCGATAGTCAGAAGCCGTTCTACGGCGATGCTACAAATTTGTAGGGCTGATAGGAAAAATATCAGTTTGTGGCAAGACACACTACTTCGTAGGCGACCGAGTTGTAAGCTACGAACCAAAATATGTTGTGGGATAAGTCTGGCCGGCCGCGGTGGTCTAGTGGTTCTAGGCGCTCAGTCCGGAACCGCGAGACTGCTACGGTCGCAGGTTCGAATCCTGCCTCGGGCATGGATGTGTGTAATGTCCTTAGGTTAGTTAGGTTTAAGTAGTTCTAAGTTCTAGGGGACTGATGACCTCAGATGTTAAGTCCCATAGTGCTCAGAGCCACTGTATGTGTAGCGGTGGGAACAAAGAACTCCATTAATTCACTGCATGGGACCACTGACACTGTCAGTCGTGATGTGACAAAAGTAATGGGATGCCTCCCAGTATCGTGTCGGACCTCCTTTTGCCCGGCATAGTGCAGCAACTCGACGTGGCATGGACTCAACAAGTTGCTCGAAACCTCTGCAGAAATATTGAGGCCTACTGCCTCTATAGCCGTTCATGATTGAGAAAGAGTTGCCGGTGCAGGATTTTGTGCACCAACTGGCTTCTCGACTGTGTCCCATAAATGTTCGATGGGGTCCATGTCGGTTGATCTGGGTGGTCAAATCATTCGTTCAACGGTTGAGAATGTTGGGTTGGGTTGTTTGGGGAAGGAGACCAGACAGCGAGGTCATCGGTCTTATCGGATTAGGGAAGGATGGGGAAGGAAGTCGGCCGTGCCCTTTCAAAGGAACCATCCTGGCATTTTCCTGGAGCGATTTAGGGAAATCACGGAAAACCTAAATCTGGATGGCCGGACTCGGGATTGAACCGTCGTCCTCCCGAATGCGAGTCCAGTGTCTAACCACTGAGCCACCTCGCTCGGTGAGAATGTTCTTCAAACCAATCACGAACAGTTGTGGATCGGTAACAAGGCGCAATGTCATCCATAAAAATTCTATCGTTGTTTGGGAACATTAAGTCCATTTATGGATGCAAATGGTCTCCAAGCCGCCGAACATAACCAGTTCAGTTGGACCAGTCCATTCCATATAAACAAAGCTCACACCATTATGGAGTTATCACCAGCTTGCAGAGTGCCTTGTTGACAACCTGGGTCCATGGCGTCGCGCGGTCTGCGCCACACATGTACCCACGGTTAAGCGTGACAATGCGATTGCTACCACACTACAACGACTGCGGGGACAACGAACTCTACTGACGCGTGACTTGAAAGAGGCAGTTGTGCTCGAGTGTATACGGAGTCTTCAGTCAGTAGTCGATGTGTTTAACGTACAATGGATGTCGTGCATAGGACTATGTAGAAAGTAATACGGAAAAATTGCTAGCAGCGATCGCGCGAATATTGTCAACATTCATCCCAGGTAAGACAAAACGAGTTCGCCTATGATTAATTTATTGAGTTTCTTGTTTCGCTTATCATTTCTGAACTAAGCCCTCTCGCCGTGGTACAGGGCGGGGTTATTATTTTCCTAAATTGATGAAACAAAACATCAACACAGTTCCTTTCAAAAGGACTTGTTGGATTTCCTGCCCTACCCTTGTCCTATTCGAGCTTGTGTTCAGTAAACTCTGACTATCCATCACACTTCTTCTGAACTAGAGAAATTAACGGATCAAGTTTTTGCAGAAGTTGGCGTTTCTACCTGTTACCACAAGGCGTATCCGCTATTTCTGAATGCAAGCTAAGTAGTTCTCTAACGACGGCGGACCATTATTGCGTTAGACGTGTCAATCTTAGCCCGTAATGATGATGTAAACTGTCGACATAATGAAAATGCGATGTCCACACGATGTGATTGAAAAATTCCCCTGATGGAACCAAAGCCCACTACCATTAGTGAAAACAAATAGTCAGATTGTATCACTTTCCATATAAGTGGTCTCATCAATACCCAAAATTTTCCTTACAGGGCTTCTCGAGCAGAAATTTCGAATTTTATAAAGGATAATGTGTTAATACTTCAGTAATACACTGATGAGCCAAAACGTGGCAACCATCTAATTAACTGCGTTTTGGTCCTCATTTGGAATGCAATACAGCAACGATACTGCGTGGCATGGTTTCGGCAAACACTTGGTAGGTTTCCGGGGATATGAGGCTACAGATTTCAACGCACAAGTTGGGCAATTCCCACGAATTACGGGCCGGTGGTTTGAGGACGCTGGGATGGCCCCCGATAGCTTCTCAGGTGTGTTGGATTACTTCCGATAAGGCGAATTCGGCGGCCAAAACATCAACACGAATCCGCTATCATGTTCCTTAAATCACTATAGTACGATTATGACCATGTGAAAGCGACAGTTATCCTGCTGGTAGACGCCATCACCCTCGGGAAGACATCAAATGGCAAGTGATGCAGGTGGACCACAATAACGTTCACGAAGTAGACCGCTGTAATGGTGCCATCGGTTACTTACACAGGTCCCATGTAAGGCCAGGTGACTGTCGGTCAGTGCGTAATACTACTTCCATCGGCCTGCGTCCATAGCGCAGTGCAAGTGCCGGAAAGCCATTCTTGTGGATGATGACATATCCAGACACGACCATCGACCTGGCATAACAAGAAACGTGACCCATTCGACCAGGTGACATGTTCCCATTGATCCTCGGTTCAGTGTGGGTGATCCCGTGCCCACTGAAATTGTAACTCACGGCGACGCTACCCCATGATGGAAACACATAGGGGTCTTCGGCTGTGGAGTCCGTGTTCAACATTTAGCGCTGAACGAGGTTCTATGAAATACTAACGCCTGCACAGGTATTGCTTTCTATCGTCACATCTGCAACAGATCACCGCCTATCCCTCTTTACAGAGCGGGCAAGCCTCCGACTCCACGTTCTGTGGTGCAGCGTGCACATACAACACCTTGTACACTTTGTTTCTCCGTCCTGCATCCTCTTTCCATGGATGCTCAGGATAGTAGCTCGGAAGAGCCGATGGTCGTTTTCAGGAGGCGGGCCATAATGATTTGCCCTTTTTAATGCTGATTTTGGAGCAGATTTCCACTATTTGCGATGTGTGTTGTCGCTAGAATAATTCCCCATTCGTTTCTGCTCAACGCACATACATTTCTTACCGGTTCACATCCCCAGAATACCACCAGGCACCGTTCAGTTTCTAGCTAGGCACCGGTCATAATGTTTTGGCTCACGAGTGTATAACGCACATGACTCGATAAAGTTTTTTGTTTTCGGGTTATCGGGAGTTCTAGAAGTTTTGAGCAAAGTCCTGCCGGGATTCGAGTCACGCTATGTGGATGTACGAGGCTCATTGGGAAAGAAAAGAACGTTTTGTTTTGACACGTGACTGCGTCCCCCAACCACCACCACCGAGCAACCACTGACCTCGGCACTCATCCGCGTGACTTTGGCGGCAGCTACTATCCATTACGGTTGATTATTGCTTAGCTATGTGACTTCAGAGTGTGTGACAAAAGTGATGATCCCGCCAAGTGTGGGGTATGCACTGTCATCCGCTTTTTAAACGCGCAAAAAGTCCGACCCATTGAAATATATAGAGAGATAACTGAGGTTTACGGTAACATAATGAACGAAGTGTCAGTTCGGAAGTGTTGTATCGTGTTTAATGGCGGATGGAAGAATGTTTACGACGAAGATCGCTCGGTCCAACTCTAAGTGGTGACTGACGGACTCAAAGAAAGGACTGAAACAAAAATCCGAGAAGACTGGTGTTTTGCAGTTGGTGGACAACAGCGACCTACTGTTAGACGCTTCAACGACTTTGCCACGCCATTAAAAACAAGCGGCGCGGAATGCTAACTATCACGATAATGCACGTCCGCATGCTGTGGGAATGACACAGGACTTGCTTTAGCGGTTTCAGTGGGAAATGTTTCAACATCCGCCATACAGTCCGGACTTAGTCATTGTCACTTATTACCCAAATTGATATATTTTTTGAGTGGACAGGGCTACGGGAGAGACGATGGATAAAAGAAGCCGTTAATCAGTGGTTCAACAACTTGGCTGCAGTTGAGTATGCAGAAAGCATAGAAAAGCTGGTGAAACAGTACGACAAGTGCCTAAATTTCAACGGTGGCTACGTGCAAAAGTCGCTTGGGTATCAAATTGTATGGAAAATACAGTTTCGTTTAATTATATCAAACAAAAATTTCTGTAGAAGAAAACGTTCTTTACGTTCCAAATAACCCTCATACAATCCCTTGACACGGCTGGAAGCCATTGCAAGGCCACGAATTCATGCATACTAGAGGTTTTGATTGACATGTGTGTGTGTGTGTGGGTGTGTGTGTGTGTGTGTGTGTGTGTGAAGGCCCACTAGATTTCTTCTTTAGAGGGCACTAAAATAAAAATGTGCCCCGTAAAGCAATGTGATTCGGACATATTTGATGCATAATTATGATAAAATGCTCACATGTCGCAGACAAAAGTTGCTATGGAATGTTAAGGACATTAAAACCATCTAGATAAATGAATCTCAGATGCGGATGTTTCTTTTGAAATTTGCAATTGGGGGAGACATGGCACATTCTGTCAGTAATGCAAGTAATGTTATGCATGTTATGGATAATTCTAGCAAATTACAACATGGCTGGCTCCTTAAATATTCATGTTTACTAACAACCCTTGACATGCAAGGTATTGATTCAACCAGCCGGCCGCGGTGGCCGTGCGGTTCTAGGCGCTGCAGTCTGGAACCGCGCGACCGCTACGGTCGCAGGTTCGAATCCTTCCTCGGGCATGGATGTTTGTGATGTCCTTAGGTTAGTTAGGTTTAAGTAGTTCTAAGTTCTAGGGGACTTATGACCTCAGATGTTAAGTCCCATAGTGCTCAGAGCCATTTGAACCATTTTTGAGCTGACACTTGCAACGTATTAAGGACATTGTAGAGGTGTCATTCGTGGCCAAATACAACATCACAATCTGCAGGCTTCGTTATCATTTGCAATTATGTTCAATCACGAATTTTTCGTGGTGTTTCCTTATTTTTGAACAACCCTTGGCCACGCGGAGTGGCCGCTCGGTTAGAGGCGCCATGTTATGGATTGAGCGGCCCCTCCCGCAGGAGGTTTGAGTCATCCCTCGGCCATGGGTGTGTGTGTTGTTCTTAGCATAAGCTAGTTAAAATAGTGTGCAAGTCTAGGGACCGATGACCTTAGCAGTTTGGTCCCTTAGGAATTCACACACATTTGAATTGTTTTTTGCAATCTTTGTATGCTTCCGTTCATATTACAGAGCTAAAAAATATCTGAAATAAACTGATTTTTAATGTATCTCTTTACACATTAATAATCATATTTTTATCCATCTCTAACAATTTTTCAAAAGTATTGCTTGTCAATGAAAGTTCAAAAATGATTCTTCTTCTTCTCATTTTTCTAGCGTTTATTCCGTCTCGTATGGATCTGCTTTTTCAGGATTTGGAAAATTTTACCTTTATTATTTAACTATGTGGACAGATGTCCTTCCAGAAATTTGGAAATTTGTGGTAAGATCTTATGGGACCAAACTGCTAGGGCCATCGGTCCCTAAGCTTACACACTACTTAATCTAACTTAAACTTACACTTAGGACAACACACACGCCCATGCCCGAGGGAGGACGCGAACCACCAGCGGTGACAGGACTTCTAAGACCGCGCGGAAAACCGGCGCGGCTGCCCTTCCTGATTCCACAGTAATCAAGGTAACCTGAATGACGGAAGTCATGTGCACTATATGTCTGTGAATAACGTAGACGTTGTCCTCTGTGTTATCATATTTCAATTGTTTCCATATTGTGTCCTCTTAGACAGAGGATGGCAATCAGCCCAGTATTTGCCTAAACGAATGTGGGAAATCGCCTCGAAACTACACACAGGCTGCCCGGAATATCAACCCACAGTCGTTGACCTACCGTGAGGATTCGAACCGGGTCAGGCGAACCTTCCTGTGCCGTAATCTAGTGCACTACGCCTTACTCTACACCAGCAGGTCAATCGAAATTTCAGAAATAATTTATGGAGTTTAAAATTTTTGATTAACTCCAATTTTTTTATTTTTGTAAATGTTCTGCAACCTGTCTACCGAGACATCGAGAAACAGTGATTATTGTACTGACTGCCAACGGACAACGGTAATTAATGTCTCAAACCGCCTGTCTGCCTAAAGTGTATCTACGTTTCTGATAGGGATAAATGACGATCAGGCTTGTGGATAGACCAACATTCCTAAAGAAATGTATGAAAAATGATTAAACATGACATTTAATTTCGTTCAAGCCTCAGCACTCAGCCGGCCGGTGTGGCCGTGCGGTTCTAGGCGCTTCAGTTTGGAACCGCGTGACCGCTACGGTCGCAGGTTCGAATCCTGCCTCGGGCATGGATGTTTGTGATGTCCTTAGGTTAGTTAGGTTTAACTAGTTCTAAGTTCTAGGCGACTGATGACCTCAGCAGTTGAGTCGCATAGTACTCAGAGCCATTTTCTCAGCACTCAGTGTGCTCCCCGTACATATCTGAAGACTGGCAAGGTGCACACTGCAGTTCCAGAAAATAGGAATCCGTAGATTTTTAGTGATCCGTTGGCGTTAACGTTTTTAGGGATGAATTACTCTGTGTTACGAGTATGTATTTAAATAACACAACAGGTGTCGTTACTATTTTGAAGCGTGTAAACTTCTTTTTAATTTGAATCCGTCCGGATGCGTTTGTGGACAAAGTGAATGAAGTGGAAATAACAAGAAATGCAGCATTCGGATATAAGAATGTGTAAAAATTAAGTGCGTACTGACTGTTACGTCTGCACTTCAAAGGATATGACAGACGTTGACTGAAAAAAAAAATCGTGTTGGCTACGCACGATGCCAGACATACGAGGAATCATTTTAGTTTATTTTGTCGAATAACTGCGACTTGCGTCACTGCGATACAGGTTTCTAGGACCCTTGTCAAATAGTTACACTAACATTTGCTTACATATGGCGCCTTAAATTCTAGTTGCAAGTCATTACTCGAAGTGGCGCTTCAGTGACGCCAGCCACTTCTCAAGAGATGAGGTCATCTTCGATGAGAAGTGATATTTCTGTTGACATTAATAAATCATTTGCATAAATATGGTAAATAAGTTGCAGTTCCCAGGACCATCTGACCTTCACATTAGACAGAGCCTGCCCAGACCTCTGTCCGCCCGTCGACGATGTGCTGCACGGAACACTTGCCATCTAGCAAGGAAGCCAGAAAACAATACATAACTTCTGTTTTCTCCGTCAGTTATATCCGTATTCGTACTCAGAAAGTCTGTTTACGGTGTTTGGTGTAGTGTACTTCGCGTACCATGGCTGTCATAAAAAGGAGCATTTTCTGCTTCATAATGGGGCATTTCTCAGGTTGTTGCTTCCCTGGAAGAAGTTTAGAATTAATGTGCCTGAGGGAACACAATGGAAGCAGCTGAAGCTGTGACGTATCCCACTCTGCGGTGTTGGCCTTATCTGTGAAACTACGTGGCAGTGATTGCCGTTTACGAACTTTGCTATTGTACCTCACTGAATAACCGATTCTGGTTTCTCCAGTAGATTACGCCATCACGTGCTTATTTGTGGCACTGTCGCTTTTCATCGTTCATCTGTGACGTCCCTGCTATCTACAGAAGCAATAGCTACTGTTCCATTACTGTTACAAATTTCCCTAAGAGAAAGGAAATGTGAGTCTGGTTCTGTTAAAACACGGTATTCTTACTATAATGGAGGATTATGTCTGACTGACCGAGAACGTGTCCTTATTTGCTTCCTTGAAGTGTTGCGATACAGTTAACGCTAATAAGGATTATGTTGTTGACGTACACTATTTCATCAAAAGTATATAGACACATATTAGTGGACATTAAGAAGGGGTCTGCCCACCCTTCGCCTTTACGGAAGCTTAAACTCTGCTGAGGGCGCCTTCAGTGAAGTGTCTGAATGTCTGTGGAGGAATTGCAGACCATTCTTCCTCAAGAGCCGAAACCAGGGAAGTTAGTGATGTTGGATGGTGGAGTCTGGAACGACTTTGACGTTCTAGCTCATCCAAAAGGTGCGACATTGGGTTCATGTCGCGACTCATGGCATGCCAGTCTATTTCAGCAATGTTACTATCCACAAACCATTGCCTCACAGATGCCGCTTTATGACAGAGTGCGTTGTCATGTTTATACAAACATGCATCATCTCCGAAGTGTTCCTCCACTGTACCCAGTACGCTATGCTATAAAATGTATTCATTTCCTTTCCTATTAAGCGTTATTTTAAGCCAGATTTCAAATGGTTCATATGGCTCTGAGCACTATGGGACTTAACTGCTGAAGTCATCAGTCCCCTAGAACTTAGAACTACTTAAACCTAACTAACCTAAGGACAACACACACATCCAAGCCCGAGGCAGGATTCGAATCTGCGTCAGACTGAAGCGCCTAGAACCGCTCGGCCACAGCGGCCGGCTTTAAGCCAGATAAAGGGATCACACCGTAACCACGAAAATCAGCGGGATGCCGTAACATCACGTCCTCCGTCTTCAGTGAAGTACATAGGAAATGGTGTTACCTTCTCCAGGCGTTTACCAAACCTAAACCCTTCCATTAGATAACTACAGGGTATAACATGATCCATTACACAAAATCGCTCGTTTCCATTCATTCACTGTCTAGTGAGTTCGCTCTTTGTACCACCTACGCCATCGTGTAGCACTGAGTCAGTTATGAGGAGGTATTCGACCATTGTACCCCATTCTTTTAAATTCTCTACTCACAGTCATTGTGCTACCTGGACTGCTGGTAGCACTTTAGAATACAAATGATTCCTCCCTCTGATTTCACGAGGCATTTTTCAGCCACTCCTCGCAATGCTCAATGGTCCCTTCCCGTCAGTATATGAGGTCTGCCTGATCTCGATTTAGCTGTGGTTGTTAATTCCGGTTTCCAATTCACAATGACATCGACAACAGTCCACTTGGGCAGCTTTAGAAGGATTGAAATCTCCCTGATGGATTTCGTCTATAAATGACATAAAACCATTATACGTGTTAGCGATCATTATCAATAGTAAATGTAATTGTCAGTCCCTATACCTATGATATCAAATTATTCTTTTCTTTTTAAATACATACTTCGGCTACAACCATGATCAGAATGTGTCAGACGAACAGAACAAATAAGAAGTAATATTTCCACAATAATTGCAATAATACATTGTATAAAACATAATGAAGACATTACATTAAGAAAACCCCGATACACTGTATCTCGTCAGCTATATTCCAAATAAATGTTTGCCATCTTTTTTGTGAATGTGTGATTGTTAGGTCCAGAAAACTGATACTACCCTCTTTGCCGATGGTGGTTTTGGTATGAATTGCAATATTTTTTTCGGCTGTACTCCACACCTCGTCCTGATCACCTTTACAGAGCAATGTGATGATGTCGACATATGTTCTATAATAGAGAATGACGAGAGGAAAATATACAACAAGTTGAGGAAAGAAAGGGAAACTAATGAGTGGATAAGGATATAGCAAAGACGTAGGGTAGTGCACAGTCTGAACGAATTGCGCATTGCTTTAAAAAAGCTAAAGTGAACGTAGTTTTCCGCATCAAAGGACCCTTTGAAGCAAGGCTAAGCCATAGAATCGATGAGAAACAAAATAAATTCATGGATTATGATGTTTATAAAATAAACTCACATGACTGTAATACACTGAAGAGCCGCTGGAATTGGCCAAGTCCGTCGGAATGCACAATAGACATGAATGGATGGAGGTGATCAGACAGGATGCTTACGTACGTGTCACCTGTCAGGTCGTATCTAGAAGTATGAAGGGTCCAATATCACTCCGACTGCACACGCCCTACACCATCACAGAGCCTCAACCAGCTCGAACAGTCCCCAACTGACATGCAGGGTCCATGGATTCATGAGGTTGTCTCCATAGCCGTACACGTCCATCCGCTCGATACGATTTGAACAAGATTCGTCTGACCAGGCAACATGTTTCCAGTCATCAACAGTCTGTGCTGACAGGCCCAGGCGAGGCGTAAAGCTTTGTGTCGTGCAGTCACCAAGGGTGCACGAGCGGGACTTCGGCTCCGAAAGCACATATCAATGATGTTTCATTGAATAGTTTACACGCTGACACTTGTTGATGGCCAAGCACTGAAATCCACAGCAATTTGCGGAAGGGTTGCACTTTTGTTACGTTGAACGATTCTCTTCAGTCATCGTTGGTCCCGTTTCTG
This sequence comes from Schistocerca piceifrons, assembly GCF_021461385.2. NCBI lineage: Eukaryota > Metazoa > Arthropoda > Insecta > Orthoptera > Acrididae > Schistocerca > Schistocerca piceifrons. Next base: position 503,510,309 of record NC_060149.1, on the reverse strand, counting down.
TAGGATCTTCTTCCGGCCACGAGATTATCAGAGATTTGATGTTTTACCGGATCCCCGATATTTACGGTACACTCGTGAGGCCGGTCGCAGTGGCCGTGCGGTTCTAGGCGCCTCGGGCATGGATGTGTGTGATGTCCTTAGGTTAGTTAGGTTTAATTAGTTCTAAGTTCTAGGCGACTGATGACCTCAGAAGTTAAGTCGCACAGTGCTCAGAGCCATTTTGAGCCATACACTCTTGAAATGGTCGTATGGGAAAATCTCCACTTTATCGCTACCTTGGAGATGCTGTGTCCCATCGCTCGTGCTCCGACTATAACATGACGTAAAAACTCACTTAAATCTCGATAATCCACCATTGTAGCAGCAGTAGCCAATCTAACAACTGCGCCAAGCAGTTGCTGTCTTGTATAGGCGTTGCCGACCGCAGCGCCGTATTCTGCCTGTTTACATATCTCTCTATTTGAATACGCATGCCTATGCCAGTTCCTTTGGCGCTTCATAGTATATTTTACGTTGGCCAAACTGGCGGGAACTTAACAGTTAGATTTAGCGAGCACACATATGATCAAAAGAAGAGTGCCCTCGGTAATCACATGAACACTGATAAATATAAAATATTTAATATGCTAGATAATTTAGAGATTTTACACAAGTCGTCTAAAAGCTACACCCTAGACATAACAGAAGAAAAATAGCGGGGTCCTTTGAAATTTTCCAAACATTACTAGCGTATCAGTGTTTCGAGTGGCGCAGCCTGCTTGCCTTTCGTCCATCGCATGTGCATCGGCCATGAGTCGTGGCAGATGTGGCCATGGTTGCAGCGTCAACGCCAAGACTAAACACAAGAGCCGCGAGATTGATGGTTCAAATGGCTCTGAGCACTATGGGGCTTAACCGCTGAGGTCATCAGCCCCCTAGAACTTAGAACTACTTAAAGCTAACTAACCTAAGGACATCACACACATCCATGCCCGAGGCAGGATTCGAACTTGCGACCGTAGCGGTCGCGCGGTTCCAGGCTGAAGCGCCTAGAACCGCTCGGCTACTCAGGCCGGCCGCGAGATTGAGATAGTACCAAAGCTTTTGTGTTAATATGTTAATGCCTTGCTACGTATTTTAATATAAAGTCATTACGTTTTATGTCCTCAATTTAAGAAAGTAAAAAGATGTCAAATAAATCCTTACATGCCCAACAGTAGATGTAGATGTAGAGGTAAGTTTACGTTAAGCTCTGACTTCTATAATGTTATAGTTATACGTTAGAATGTTTTATCAACACAATTGTCCATTTTATTTTTTACAGGTTAATTTTTATGAAGTGACTGTGTGCCTAATATGTGAAGTAAATGTGAGTGTTTAACGTGACATGTGCTTTTCATTATTTTTGTAGATAATTTTTTAATATAAATGGCTTTACGCTCAGATAGAAGACGTCATTTTTAAATTTTAGCGTGGCAATTCCGATTCAATACTTTCTTTCTTTCATGAAATGAATGTATGCTTTATTTGTAATTGACATTGACAGGTCCTATTGCTTTTAACATAACCTAACGACTACAGAATGTTATTTAACACTAGAAGTACAGGACTTCGCGGCACCACTAGTAGTACCATGTGAGTCATTTTTGACCCACAATAGGAAATCACCGTTTTATTTATATTTGGGTGATGTTTTAATGTCGCCATCTTGATAGTACGTTCAGGAAGACTCTGAAGTGTACCTAACGAATAATTTGGTCTCTAAGATGAATAGTACACTGCCCAACATAAATTTTCAGATATAAAAGTTTTTTATTTTAAATTTTACAGAAGAGAAATTCAACAATATTTCATAAATCATCGTAAAACAAGTAAGAAAAACAATGTTACACTGTTTTCATTTATAAAAAGATTGAGAAAGAGTCAGTACATACTATTTATGTAAGTACTAATAGTATTTTTACATACAAATACGGTAAGTACCGAGTATTTGTGAAAGATTCTAAAACGCAGCCTGTGATTTTAAATGCTCTATGTGTTGTTGCAATCAATGAACTAAAACATAAGAACAAACAACTGCAGTCTACAATTATAAATATTTCGGTACAACGAGTTGTTAGAATTATCTAAATTGGGATGGGCCCACAGTTCAGACATTCGACAAAAGTTTTCCTTTGCAGCCTTTGCACTCTTGCATTTGAGGCATACATTTGATGTTGTATTCCCCTTTCGTTGTTTGCAGGAAACCTGAATTTGACAACGCCCTCTTTTTCCGTATTGGCCAGCGGCGGCATCAAATGCCTGCAAGGGGAGATTGGCTCCTCTCTGCAGTTCGTAGGGGCAGCAAGTTCATCTGCTACTCTGAGGATAAAGTCTCGGCGATAAATCTTCTTAGAAGTAATTAACTTAAGGACTGTGTGAGCACAGATCATGGCAAGGTCAAGAATACTATAAAAGACATGCACAGGCCATCTGTGGGTACCAGCTCGGACACTGTATTGTCCAGCCATTTCGTCAACTATATCGACTCCACCCTTAGTTTCATTATAAAACTTCACAGTTTCTGGAAGTTTCTTCTCAGTATTCTTATTCACCTGACATCCAGTAAGAGTGTCACTCAGAATATACTTTTTTCCCCTTGGTATACTGTGAGAAGGTTGTCGCCTGACTTGTGCGTGTGTGTTTCATACAATGCGTCATCTCCACTTAGCGCCGCAGGAGGGATCTCTTTGAGTGATCTCCGAAGAGTGCCAAGTAAACTTTTTCCTTTTTGTTTCAGATCATCCGATAGTTTCACAGAGGTGGAGAAGTTGTCAGTCGTGATGTTACGACCACAGTTGAGGAATGGCTGCGTCAACTTCACAACGACATGGTGACCAAGACCTTTGCTTCGATCACGAACTTCATGTTTGCCATGGTAAGGGAATCCATTCAGGATGTAGTGCTTATCAGCATCACACAAAATCCAGTATTTTATCCCATATTATCAGATTTACTCGGCATGTATTGTATGACTAAGTACCAGCACTTGCAAGGATACGGTTGCTCGTCGACAGTCATGTTCTCGCTATGCTTGTAGCAGGCAATGCAATTGACAGTAAACAGACTCCATATTTCTGAAGTAAGGCAAAATTTATCAGTTTCCTTACGTTGTCTTCTTGATGACAGAGAAACAAATCTAAGATGACAACATTTTTCCGCAAATCTGTTCTCTGACATAGTGATTTGAAAGGAAGGAAGTCCCCACTTCTTGTTACATAATTGTTTATATGAAACACACGGAGCCCCATATGCTCAATGAGCTTAGAGTAAGCTAATGAAAGCATCTACACTGATATCCAAACTGAAAAAAAAAAACAAAAGCTGTTTCGCCGTCCTGAGTTTAATTCACGATCTAATCATACAAACTGTCAACAGATGTCCATACGATCGTGTTCTTCAGGGAAGATGCCATTTCAGTCAATGGAAAATCGCGCTAACAATGATGTCGGGGCACCTATGAAACTAAGCAGTGTTTGTCGGGTAGTCTTACATTCACAGTCGCTGTGTACACAGTTACAGACTTTGGAGTATGGCACAGAGAAGACGCATACCAGATTCTCTGCGGTGGAGGACCATAGGAAGAATGGAAGCAGGAGAGTCGCAAACTCATATAGCCAGGCGGATTAACGTGAATCGTTCAGTTGTTTCTCGGATGTGGCGACAGCTTTAAGAGACCGAAGCTGTGTCCTAAAGACCAGGGCAGGGCCGATCATGTGTGAAATCAGAAAGAGAGCGCCATTATTTGGCTGTAAGGGCACGATGGTATCGTCTTAAGTACTGCGCGAAGCGCTATACAACGATAGATCCTGATCCAGGCGGTCTGTAAAAGCATCCGATCATCATTTTTGACCGTTCTTTGATACTCAGTTTCACCAATATTAATTCACATTCGGAATCCGTGATAACCTCGCTAGATTTCATGGAATATTTACTGCAATAAACACGCCGCCACCAGTGGAGACTGATATATTCTTACGATAAACGTTCCGCTCTGAACTTAGGATTTCGTTCTCATTGACGTCTGGTTTCAACCAGCTTTCTGTTCCCAGTACTACCTGTGCATTGTAACCTTCAGCAAGCGATACTAATTCTGGGGCCTTTTCTCGGATGTACCTGCCTTTTACTAAAATCATATTAATCTATTCTTTCTCTGATCTGTGAGGACCAAGATTCTCTGAGGTCACTGTGGCTGATTTAACAGACAAGTTGTCTTTGATACCAAGGGAGGGGTTCTCTAACCTAAAAAAGCCCCATGTACACGACATATGTACTCCGCTACTCTAGTAGCCGCTTCCTGCGTGTAGTGCACGCCTGACCTATTAAGAGGAACCCTACAATTCTGCAGCTGCTAGTGGAGGTCGAGTACTTCGCATCCGATACCGTCGCAGAGTCGTCTGAGCCTCTGGTTTAGACCCTCCACTCTGCTCCAAACCAGGGGACCGCGATAAACTCTGGGTACGATGCTAAAAATAGACAGCTTAGCCTGTACCCCGCGTCCGTTTGCCTTCACCAAATCAGCCAGCCGCCGAAAGGAGCCGAGGATGGCCTCAGAACGCAAGAGGCAGGCGTCATTCGTGCCGCACGTGCGACTACATGCAGCCGGTTGCACCCAGTGCGCTCGATAGCCACCGACAGGGCCTCCTCCCTATCACGGGTGAGACCTCCAGGCAAACATACCGAATGTACACTGGAGTTCTTGCCGGCCTTGCCTGCATTTCCCTGAGGGGCTACATCACCCGCCTAACATTGGAGCTCCCAATGACAATGCACTTATCCGGACTGGGCAGGAAAATCGACCGCTGGCGCTACAGGAGAGGCATCATGTGCTGGCTCAGAGTTATCATCAGCACTGGGTAGCACCTCGTACCTGTTGCTAAGACGTAGGGAGCCAGCCGCACGGCCTGCTCGTCCTTTCGCCTTCCGCCCAGTGACATGTGAACCCACCACTGTCTGCCACCCACACTGGAATGAGGACGGACCGGGTAGATGTTGCGTATCAGAAACCGCAGCCACGTCTGGGTTACCAGGGGATTCCAGTGGCACCAAAGGTGTCGCTGGTCTCGTTACTGGCGCCCCGACGTCACCGCAACTTCGAGCGTTAGCTAGAAGCTTGTCGACGGTAGCCAACACAGCTTCCAGCTCTTTACTGACTGCAGCCAACTCTCCTTGTGTCCGCTCACAACAGGCATAGTCCCCAGCCATATCGTACTGTGTATAAAATAGATATCAGGCCTCAAATGGTGCTACTGAGTTTGAAATGTATAAAAAATATACCAAAGGAGAATAAAATAACACTAAAAGTTGCTGTGAAGATTTCTCACTGTATTCTGAGACCGCAAGCTATTAAACAGAAATAAATTTCTCACTCAAGGTGATGTATTTACAGATACCTGTTATTAGAAATCCTGTTTACTGAAAAGTTACTGCACGAAATAAATATTGAAACTATAATGCACTGACCTAAACTGTATGCTGTCTACTACCACAAAATTGAAACATATTGGCGTGGCGGAGTTCCTAGCGACGGGAAAATTTACACTAGGATGCCGCCCTACTCAAGGAAGATATTCACAAGACTTACGCAAAAACAAAAACTACGATTAATTTTCTAACCACTAGTCTACATAGTAAAATACACGCGTATAGTTCACTTCTTTGCAGAGGCACGTGAAAAAAAAAGAAAATCAAAATTAATTTCCTGTTTATCAGGCAAGTGCTGCTGCTGCTGACCGTCCTCTCGGCTCGGCGGCTGCCATCGCAGCTCCAATGACGCGAACTCGCGAAAATAAACTGCAAGCTCACGTCGATGGCGTCAGGACTGCCTCAGCCTCTCGGCTTGACCACAATCAAAGACACACTAACAGGAAACTTCAGTAAGCAACGCGCCTGACACCTGCTGTCGTGTAAGAGAACTATTGGCGGTGCCCCAGAGAGCAGTGTAGAAGGGTGTGTGATATATACTCTGTGGCTTCCCAGTGTCCCTTCATAGGTTCAAAATGGATCAAATGGCTCTGAGCACTATGGGACTTAACTTCTGAGGTCATCAGCCCCCTAGAAATTAGAACTACTTAAACCTAACTAACCTAAGGACATCACACACATCCATGCCCGAGGCAGGATTCGAACTTGCGACCGTAGCAGTCGAACGGTTCCTGACTGTAGCGCCAAGAACCGCTCGGCCACTACAACCGGCCCCTTCGTAGGTCTGAATGTCACCAGTCTGTAGAATACGTCAAGCTATGCTGATATAAAGTATCACCCAACCTCCGGATACTTCGTATTTCATGTTCATTTTAGCCCAAGGTGTCGTAATATACTCAAACATCTCACGAATAACGTCGAGGCACGCCCAGAAACTATTTAGTGTCTCAAAACTGGTGTTTCTGATATCAAATTGCGTTATAGTGCGTATGAGTAAAAAATGACCCACATGGTACTACTGGTATAACAGGTAAATTTTTCATACTTGTAGGTGGACTAGAGGGATGAAATTTTGATGAGTTGTACCGTCCCATAAATGATGGAAAGTCATGGGAACATTTGCTCCTGCATTGATTATGGACTGGGTTAGAGCCCTCGAAAATCCCTCTTCGCCAAAAGTGACCCACGTGGTACTTCTACTCTTAAGGCAGGGTGCATCACTGAACACCACTAGTCATGGTACAGGTATATGTGTACCTGACGAGGTGCAGTGTTCCGAAATTTGTAAATGTGGTATGTATTCATTCTGTTTTTATATATTGCATTAGGTCTATTCAATTATTGTAGAAATATTACTTTTTATTTGTTCTTTTCGTCTGACATATTCTGATGATGGTTGTGGCCGAAACGTGTTTAGGTGTATGAAAAAGAAGATATAATGGCAATCAAAACAGACAATTACATTGCATGATGGATTGTTTCTCAGGAGGAGATTATCGTTTAACGTCCCGTCGATGACGAGGTCATTAGAGATGGAGCAAGCTCGAATTAGGCAAGTCTAGAGAAGGAATGAAGCCGTGCCCTTTCAAAGGAACCATCCCTGCGTTTGCCTTAAGCAATTTAGGGAAATCACGGAAAACCTAAATCAGGACGGCCAGACGCGGGGGCTTAAAAAAAACCCACAGTGCAGAGACACTTCCAGACAACATTTGGCAACATTTGGAAGGTTCTGATGGTTCAAATGGCTCTGAGCACTATGGGACTTAACATCTGAGGTCGTCAGTCCCCTAGAACTTAGAACTACTTAAACCTAACTAACCTAAGGACATCACACACATCCATGCAAGAGGCAGGATTCGAATCTGCGACCGTAGCAGCAGCGCGGTTCCGGACTGAAGTGCCTAGAACCGCTCGGCCACAACGGCCGGCAGGGTTTAACCGTCGTCCTCCCGAATGCGAGTCCATTGTGCTAACTACTTCACTACCTCGCTCGGTTTTGTCTCTCAGGTGACATCTTACTTTTGATGTAATGTACCTGTAGAAAAGCTTACACACTACTTAACCTAAATTATCCTAAAGACAAACACACACACCCATGCCCGAGGGAGGACTCGAACCTTCACCAGGACCAGCCGCACACTCTATGACTGCAGCGCCCCAGACCGCTCGGCTAATCCCGCGCGGCGGTACCTGTAGAATCTGCAGGCGTGGCGACTGGCTCTCAGCTGACTGCTAGGCTAGTTGTCAATTTCGACACAAACGGCACAATAACACACGAAGCCACATGGAGCAAAGATCGAACAATACACTGTCTCTTAAACCTTTAGGACTAGAATTGTTCAGAAGGTACTGGGTCTTAAACTGCATATTTTGACATGAAGAGCCAATGTACATGCGTTACCGAAATGCCGTACGAGATCTTGAATAAGCAGTGTCTGAGAGACACGAGTTGGTAAATTGTTTAATTTGCATTGCAAATAGCTAACTGCCGTATCGAAGTTGGTGACGCTACATATAAAAGTAATAAACAGTCGACTACGATGAGTCCGCGGTGGACTTTACCACTGTTTACAGTTCATGAATGGTTGTATAATAGGGATAGTTGCTCGTTTCCGTAACTTGAAGACTTATATTTAATGCATGATTCAGCAGAATGAAGGAATCAGAAAGCTGAACGAATGTATGGAGAAACTTTTCGCATCAGGCCTCATCCTAATGCGAAGAATTTTATCACGGTCAGTAGATACTTACGAAAAGCTGTTTCTGTCGAGCCACAGAGACCTAATCAAGACTCTCAATAGAGAATCTGGCACGTGGTAGAATTTGGAAAGTGGTGCTGGATCGTGTAAATGAACATCATTCAATAACTTGCGTCATCGCACCACCTTCTTTACTCACGACTAAGCCTAAATGATCATTTTATATTCTGCAAAGTGTTTCTATGAGTTGAGCGATTCCAGCTAGACTCATTGATGGTTCAAAATGGTTCAAATGGCTCTGAGCACTATGAGACTTAACATACGAGGTCGTCAGTCCCCTAGAACTTAGAACTACTTAAACCTAACTAACCGAAGGACATCACACACATCCATGCCCGAGGAAGGATTTGAACCTGCGACCGTAGCGGTCGCGCGGTTCCAGACTGAAGCGCCTAGAACCGCTCGGCCACACCGGCCGGCGACTCATTGATATTATAGTCATAGGATACTATGTTTTCTTTTTAAGTGCACAATTTTACACTTTTGAACATTTAAAGCAAGCTTCCAATCTTTGCACCATTTTGCAATCTTACCTAGATCTGACTAAATATTTATGGAGATTCTTTCAGACAGTACTGAATTGTAGGTAGCTGTGTCATTTGCAAAATGCCTGATTTTACTATTAATATTGTGTGCAATGTCATTAATATACAACACGAGGAGCAAGGGTGCCAACACACTTCTCTGGGACACACCCGAAGTTACTTCTACATCTAGAGTTTCTACACGGTGGAAAAAATCACCTGTATATGAGAGATGACTGTTCTGTCGGGCCTTAATCTTCCTTCCTTTCTTCTTCATTTGTACATCAAGTATCCACAGAGACAGCGTAATGTGAGCCGACAAGTCCGCCAGAAGAAGAATTCTGGATGTTATCTCATACGAGTAAATAAACCGATCACCGTAGGAGGTATCAGCTTTCTTTTATGATTTTTTATAATTTCAGTAACAGCAGTTAAGTAGAATGGAGGAAACACAGTGGGTTTCATCTTATTCATGGACCGATGTGATATGAATTTTTATAATGATTATATCTTTACTTCGGTGACACTGGGAGTCAACTGTTACCTATAGTGCGACCACCAGATTATATGCAAATTATGTGATAGTGAAAGTTATTTGCTCTGACTCGATCGTTCGTTCGTTCATGAGCAGTGAAATGTTTGCATGTTTTTTATTCAAAACTGAATGTAGTGTCCTTTGTTATAAAAACGTTGAACTGAAATTACTATAGCGAACAGCACGTCTCAGTGCACACATTTACATAAAGACAAAACTAACTGACATTTACTGTGCAGGAAATTAAATCATAACTGCAACTCAGATCACTTTGTGCACTACCCAAAAAAACTGAAACACCGAAATTAAATAGCAACACTATGAAACACACATTGTTGACAGGCCCATTAAAAAGCTGAATTATAAAGAATATGTTTAGAATTTCCGCGATGGAAACGTGAGACGAGAAACGAAAGAACCAACAAAATATGAAAAGAATTTCACCAGAAAAATTACAGCATAATCAGCAGCAACAGCGCAGCATGAAGAAATCACGCCAGCTAAAATATGCTGAAGTAAAACTGAACTATTGGGAGAAAAATTGGGATGATTTTCTCATACTAAAAAAACTTCTTACTTGAAATTAAAATACTAATCGGTTCATTATAATGACAATGCTGCACCTAAGACGCACACAAAACCAAAAACTTTACTTTCTTTAGAGAAGTCGTACAAGGCAATGCTTTTACGATTATGAAAACTGACATGAATTAAACTGAAACATGATATCTTGCGAACCATGGATGAAGGGTATCAGACGGATGCCGTATTCCTTGACTTCCGGAAAGCGTTGGACTCGGTGCTCCACTGCAGACTCCTAACTAAGGTACGAGCATATGGGATTGGTTCCCAAGTATGTGAGTGGCTCGAAGACTTCTTAAGTAATAGAACCCAGTACGTTGTCCTCGATGGTGAGTGTTCATCGGAGATGAGGGTGCCCCAGGGAATTGTGGTAGGTCCGCTATTGTTTTCTATCTACATAAATGAGCTTTTGGATAGGGTGGATAGCAATGTGCGGCTGAATGCTGATGATGCTGTGGTGTACGGGAAGGTGTCGTCGTTGAGTGACTGTAGGAGGATACAAGATGACTTGGACAGGATTTGTGATTGGTGTAAAGTATGGCAACTAACTCTAAATATAGATGAATGTAAATTAATGCAGTTGAATAGGAAAAAGAATCCTGTATTGTTTGAATACTCCATTAGTGGTGTAGCGCTTGACACAGTCACGTCGATTAAATATTTGGGCGTAACATTGCAGAGCGATATGAAGTGGGACAAGCATGTAATGGCAGTTGTGGGGATGGCGGATAGTCGTCTTCGGTTCATTGGTAGAATTTTGGGAAGATGTGGTTCATCTGTAAAGGAGACCGCTTATAAAACACTAATACGACATATTCTTGAGTACTGCTCGAGCGTTTGGGATCCCTATCAGGTCGGATTGAGGGAGGACATAGAAGCAATTTAGAGGCGGGCTGCTAGATTTGTTACTGGTAGGTTTGATCATCACGCGAGTGTTACGGAAATGCTTCAGGAACTCGGGTGGGAGTCTCTAGAGGAGAGGCGTTCTTTTCGTGAATCGCTGCTGAGGAAATTTAGAGAACGAGCATTTGAGGCTGACTGCAGTACAATTTTACTGCCGCCAACTTAGATTTCACGGAAAGACCACAAAGATAAGATAAGAGAGATTAGGGCTCGTACAGAGGCGTATAGGCAGTCATTTTTCCTTCGTTCTGTTTGGGAGTGGAACAGGGAGAGAAGATGTTAGTTGTGGTACGAGGTATCCTCCGCCACGCACCGTATGGTGGATAGCGTAGTATGTATGTAGATGCAGATGTAGACCTAAACCGAGAGGGGAGGTGGACTGTACTGTTGCAAGAATAGCTAACACTATTAGTAAGAGCCAGCAAAAATTATTATCTTAAAAACATATGCATAATGCAAATTCATTCACTCTGTTCCATGAATGCTGCGTCTGTAAGTTATTTCATCAGACTAATAATGAGTAAAAATGTTCTTCAGCAACATTCCCTCTAATATGCTTTACACTAAAAGTTCTGCCAGCTTACTTCATGTCCAACACTCTACTACGCTCCGCTCTACAACTGAGCCAAAGATACAAAAGTTCAGAGACACTACTGCCACTGGAATAAGTCGACTGTTCCATAGATATCACATGCGACTGCTTCCCTCATGTAACATGAAATTTCCACTCATTCTGAAACTATCCGTAAACAAATGTCAGGCCACCTATGTATGACCACCTTTCATTAGGCAGTTTCTACACATCCGAGTGAAGCGTTAAATGTGATTTTATCTATTGCCATTTCAAACATATTTAGTTCACCGTTCGTGTCTGCCCTACCTCTAGCAGGTGGACTATCTTGTCACTTGTTATTTCCAGCCGGCCAGAGTGGCCGAGCGGTTCTAGGCGCTACAGTCTGGAACCGCGCGACCGCTACAGTCGCAGGTTCGAATCCTGCCTCGGGCATGGATGTGTGTGATGTCCTTAGGTTAGTTAGGTTTAAGTAGTTCTAACTTCTAGGGGACTGATGACCACAGCAGTAAAGTCCCATAGTGCTCAGAGCCATTTGAACCATTTTGTTATTACCACGATATAGCCTCTAGTCCAAAGGGCAGGTAAAATAAGGTACGGTTGCCACTCTTAAGGTGCACGAAATATTTTAGAGGCCAGTTTTATTTTGCTCACTCTGGAAGAGTAATGGTAATGAGGTGCATCCGAACGGTCAAAGTCTCATTACTTGGCCGGAAATATAATTTATTTACGTATTGTCGCTTAACATAATATTCATCCACGACAAATGCTTTGTGAATCTGATAAAAGTCAAGTTGCAGTGTAGGGCGTGTTATAATTGTTCGAGTTCCTTGACTTCTGCAAGGGACTGGATAATGTCCCTCGTTTCCTTCTATATGAGGCGATCAAAAAGTTTCCATTTGAAGGCATTTCTACAGTTATCAGCAATGTAGAGCGACTCCGACATTTAGACAAGGGATTAGTGGTGCTTTCGTGTCTTTCCGATGTGCATGCGGTAAATAAGGAAAGTTGAATATGACGACTTTATTACCAAATGCGTCCAAAAAGGATCAACGTGCTGTTACGCTTTTGCTGGCGCCGAAGGACAGACACTGGTAAACATCCGTCGGAAAGGAGGAATGTGTGTGCGCTAGCATGTATATGTGGAATGGTGTCTCACTCATCCCGTAACGCAGAAGCTACGGCAACTCAAGTCGGAGACGCTCGATCACTTGCACTATAGTGCGATCTGTCCCCATGCGATTTCACGGCTTCGGTTCCTTACGAAATGGATTGAAAGGTCGACGATTACTGTCGAACGAGGACGTGCAGTAGGCAGTTGCGGACTTCTTCACGCAGCAAGACACGGTGTTTTACCAAACGGGTATCTACAGTCTGTTGCGTCAGTGGGATGTTTGCCTCAATGCTTACGGCGATTTTTCCAGATAGGCATACCGACTCTGGACTGACCTTTAAATGGAAACTTTTTGATCACCCTATATAATAAACAAAATATAAGTCTATTGAGTATTAGATTAGGTATGCAAATGGGTTCAATATTTATTTCAAACAAAACCTAGTACATTGTATTCCAAAAAGAGAACTCTTCAGAGATGGAACTGGCTTTGGGCGCTCTGAACATCGTGTGGACTTTCCAAACTTTTTATTTACTAATTATAACTGCGGTTCTCTGGAAAGACGGGCACGAGTTCTATGCTTGTGGTGGCTATTAGTAAGAGGATGTGCAGTGTGAATAAACGGAAAAATATACAATTTTGATCAAGTACTTGTATTTGCTTTTACCCCAGAAACAGTGTGCTAGGGCAGACTTGGTCGCAGCAAATTTATTACTGAAGTCGTAGCACAGCGTGGCTGTTTTAGCGCCGCAGTAGTCAACCAGGTCCCTACGGCCCGTAGTTGGAGTTCCAGCTTTCTTGGTGGGCGGTGGGGGTAGGGATTTTAAAACCATTTTCATTGGGTTTTCGTAAAATTTTGGCATAAAGTATATGGTAATTAATTATTATTATAGGCTTTAATTTGCTGCAACCCTACTTCATAAATTTTGTAAAGTGAAATGACTTTTCTACTGTATAAATCAACATTACTGCGGAACTGGAGGCCAGTTAGAAAATTTTATTACGAACACAGATATAAAAGTGGGCGGTAAGTGAAAATGATTGACTACCCCTGTTTTCACCTAAAAATTTGTTTTCTTTAGAAGCTACAGTCGGATCTGACAGAATACGCCCTCTTTTCGGTTATGAGACAGTAGATTTTATGCACCCTGGCGTCATGTATAACGCAGCCTGCCCTTTAGACAGCTTTTTCAAGTTGTACCACATTATATGTCACTTCAGAGCAGGTTCAAAATGGTTCAAATGGCTCTAAGCGCTACTTAACATCTGAGGTCATCAGTACCCTAGACTTAGAAATACTAAAACCTAACTAACCTAAGGACATCACACACATCCATGCCCGAGGCAGGATTTGAACCTGCGACCGTAGCAGCAGCGCGGTTCCAGATTGAAGCGCCTAGAACCGCTCGGCCACATCGACCGGCTTTCAGAGCAGGCCGTGGTACTGAGGACTTCAGTGATGTAAATGAGTAAGTTTCTAAGCCCTCCCCCCTCCTACTATTTTATTTCTGGACGTTGAGTATAGATGATTAGTATTTGCTGTAATCTGTCTGGTAAGTAAAATTAGGCACCGGACATTAATAGGTAACCGGTTATAGAGGGCGAACTTATTCCGAAGATACATGCGCCGATAACTAAAGTTCTGACCGTGAACCTACGACGCATGCCTATCTGTTCTCCTACACTGTTCTAGGATTCTGTTTTTTACGTATTATCCTATTGATGATGAAGAGAATTTAACATGTGAACACTTTTGTACGAAACAGTTATTTTATTCCACCTCCAATTCCAGTAACACGTACCTTCTGATTGGAATTGCATTCACACTACAATTGTACTCACTCTTTTATCACGCGCTTGTATGAGTTTACGATTGTCAGTTCGTTATTGTGCGATCGCCTTTTCATTACGTAAAAATCCTCGTAATATATTTCTGAGTTTCAAAATCACCACTTTTGTCACACACACACACACACACACACACACACACACACACACACGCGCGCGCGCGCGCGCGCACGCGCTAACATACACTACTGGCCATTAAAATTGCTACGCCAAGAAGAAATGCAGATGATAAACGGGTATTCATTGGACAAATATATTATACTAGAACTGACATGTGATTACATTTTCACGCAATTTGGGTGCATAGATCCTGAGAAATCAATACCCAGAACAACCAGCTCTGGCCGTAATAACGGCCTTGATACGCCTGGACATTGAGTCAAACAGAGCTTGGATGGCGTGTACAGGTACAGCTGCCCATGCAGCTTCAACACGATACCACAGTTAATTAAGAGTAGTGACTGGCGTATTGTGATGAGCCAGTTGCTTGGCCGCCATTGACCGGATCTGGAGAATGTGCTGGGTAGGGCAACAGGCGAACATTTCCTGTATCCAGAAAGGCCCGTACAGGACCTACAACATGCGGTCGTGCATTATCCTGGTGAAGTGTAGAGTTTCGCAGGGATCGAATGAAGGGTAGAGCCACAGGTCGTAACACATCTGAAATGTAACATCCACTGTTCAAAGTGCCGTCAATGCGAACAAGAGGTGACCGAGACGTGTAACCAATGGCACCCCATGCTATCACGCCGTGTGATACGCCAGTATGGCAATGACGAATACGCGCTTCTAATGTGCGTTCATCGCGATGTCACTAAATACCGATGCGACTATCATGATGCCGTAAAACAGAACCTGGATTCACCCGAAAAAATGACGTTTTACCATTCGTGCACCAAGGTTCGTCGTTGAGTACACCATCGCAGGCGCTCCTGTCTGTTATGCAGCATCAAGGGAAACCGCAGCCATGGTCTCCGAGATGATAGTCCATGCTGCTGCAAACATCGTCGAACTGTTCGTGCAGATGTTAGTTGTGTTACAAACGTCCCCATCTGTTGACTCAGGGATCGAGACGTGGCTGCACGATCCGTTACAGCCATGCGGATAAGATGCCTGTCATCTCGACTGCTAGTGATACGAGGCCGGTGGGATCCAGCACGGCGTTCCGTATTACCCTCCTGAACCCACCGATTCCATATTCTGCTAACAGTCATTGGATCTCGACCAACGCGAGCAGCAGTGTCGTGATACGATAAAACGCAATCGCGGTAGGCGACAATCCGACCTTTATCAAAGTCGGAAACGTGATGGTATGCATTTCTCCTCCTTACACGAGGCATCACAACAACGTATCACCAGACAACGTCGGTCAACTGCTGTATGTGTATGAGAAATCGGTTGGAAACTTTCCTCATGTCAGCACGTTGTAGGGTTCGCCACCGGCGCCTACCTTGTGTGAATGCTCTGAAAAGCTAATCATTTGCATATCACAGGATGTTCTTCCTGTGGGTTAAATTTCGCGTCTGTAGCACGTCATCTTCGTGGTGTAGCAATTTTAATGACCAGTAGTGTATTTGACTTTTAACTCGAGTGCACCTAACAGTAGAATCTTTTACTTTTATGCGCGATCGCGGGAAGTGCAGGCACTCAAGATCAGCCCTGTGAGCATGCTCAGGCTCCACTGACTCACTCCTTCGCGCCAACGATTTGCAGGCGCCAATCTCTCCCTGCTAGAACTATGGGGCACCCCCGTCAGCAATGCCTCCGCGCTGTAGCAAAGGAGCGTATCGGTAGATTCGATCCTTCCAGTTTACGATCGCTATCTGTAGCCTTACACCCCCACCTAATTATTTTGAAAATCCGAGTGAAAAAAGGATGTCGGAAAAAATAAAGAAATCCCCTAGATTATTGAGGAAAAAAGGAATTCCCCACTAACGTAATTGAAATTCTCAGTGGTCCCCAACAGTTTGACAACACAGTCTTTACTTTTCTTTACTCCAAATTTATACATCACACATACAACATCCATTCCAACAATTTACTGACATTTGCAAAAATGTATTCAATTTCGTAATGTATAGACTTATTTAAACTGTATAAGATCGTGTTTAAGAGTACAATTAAGTCCATTTCAAATTTTGTGTAAAATAAAAGCCATTTCTGAAAGATATATACACAACAAAATATTTCTAAAAAAAAAAATGTCGCTCCACAAGAACAAATCTAAAATCGTAATTTCATTTCGTTTCAGTCCATTTCTATTCCTTTTTTTGGAGGGGTTATCAGTCTTCTGACTCATTTGATGCGGCCCGCCACGAATTCCTCTCCTGTGCGAACCTCTTCATCTCAGAGTAGCACTTGAAAACTGCGCACTCAATTACACTATTGGCGATTAAAATTGCTACACCAAGAAGAAATGCAGATGATAAACGGGTATTCATTGGTCAAATATATTATACTAGGACTGACATGTGATTACATTTTCACGCAATTTGGGTGCATAGATCCTGAGAAATCAGTGCCCAGAACAACCACCTCTGGCCGTAATAACAGCCTTGATACGCCTGGGCATTGAGTCAAACAGAGCTTGGATGGCGTGTACAGGTACAGCTGCCCATGCAGCTTCAACACGATACCACAGTTCATCAAGAGTAGTGACTGCCGTATTGTGACGAGCCAGTTGCTCGGCCACCATTCACCAGACGTTTTCAGTTGGTGAGAGATGTGGAGAATGTGCTGGCCAGGGCAGCAGCCGAACATTTTCTGTATCCAGAAAAGCCCGTACAGGACCTGCAACATGCGGCCGCACGGGATTAGCCGAGCGGTCTATGGCGCTGCAGTAATGGACTGTGCGGCTGGTCCCGGCGGAGGTTCGAGTCCTCCCTCGGGCATGGGTGTGTGTGTTTGTCCTTAGGATAATTTATGTTAAGTAGTGTGTAAGCTTAGCGACTGATGACCTTAGCAGTTAAGTCCCATATGATTTCACACACATTTTTGCAACATGTGGTCGTGCATTATCCTGCTGAAATGTAGGTTTTCGCAGGGATCGAATGATGGGTAGAGCCACGGGTCGTAACCCATCTGATGTGTAACGTCCACTGCTCAAAGTGTCGTCAGTGCGAACAAGAGGTGACCGAGACGTGTAACCAATGGCACCCTATGCTATCACACCGGGTGATACGCCAGTATGGCGATGACGCATACACGCTTCCAATATGCGTTCACCGCGATGTCACCATCACCGATGCAACCATCGTGATGCTGTATACAGAACCTGGATTCATCCGAAAAAAATGACGTTTTACCATTCGTGCACCAAGGTTCGTCGTTGAGTACACCATCGCAGGCGCTCCTGTCTGTGATACAGCGTCAAGGGTAACCGCAGCCATGGTCTCCGAGCTGATAGTCCATGCTGCTGCAAACGTCGTCGAACTGTTCGTGCAGATGGTTGTTGTCTTGCAAACGTCCCCATCTGTTGACGCAGGGATGGAGACGTGGCTGCAGGATCCGTTACAGCCATGCGGATAAGATGCCTGTCATCTCGACTGCTAGTGATACGAGGCCGTTGGGATCCAGCACGGCGTTCCGTATTACCCTCCTGAGCCCACCGATTCCATATTCTGCTAACAGTTATTGGATCTCAACCAACGCGAGCAGCAATGTCGCGATACGATAAACCGCAATCTCGATAGGCTACAATCCGACATTTATCAACGTCGGAAACGTGATGGTACGCATTTCTTCTCCTTACACGAGGCATCACAACAACGTTTTACCAGGCAACGCCAATCAGATGCTGTTTGTGTATGAGAAATCGGTTGGAAATGTTCTTCATGTCAGCACGTTGTAGGTGTCGCCACTGGCGCCAACCTTGTGTGAATGCTCTGAAAAGCTAATCATTTGCATATCATAGCATCTTCTTCCTGTCGGTTAAATTTCGCGTCTGTAGCACGTCAACTTCGTGATGTAGCAATTTTAATGGCCAGTAGTGTATTTGCTGTTTGTATTCCAATCTCTGTCTTCATATACAGCTTTTGACCTGTATAGCTCGCTTTAGCACCATATACAAAATTTCGTACTGAAAAAAAGTACATAGCAACACATCTCTACAAGTAATTTTCGAGTACATTCCTCGTGTCGAACAGTGGTCTGCCAGAAAAAACTTTAAAAATGACAGCGCATATCGATTTGACCACGTTGTCTCCATGGGAACAATTAGCGTCGCTTAACCACTATCCTTTCAGCCACACAATATACGTTCTCGATACATCACCACGGATGGCTGTCGGTGTCCTCACAACCGATTATGATTAGTGATCACTTTTATATATATATCACAGACTGATGAAATGTTGTTTATAGCAGTTACTTCGTGCAATGTATTGCACCTATTTCTCCATTTGTTAGTAGCTTTAGTGTAACCATCCTGTTGATATATTATTGTAATAAGTGTTTTACGTCATGTATGCGTGATTGGTTATTGCTGACGTAATTCGGTATGCAGTGCGTGGAGCATCGGTATTTAAGCAACAGCTGCTCTGCTCTCTTCAGCAGTTGACGCTCGTGGAGTTATAACACCCACTTTGTTCACTGCCACCGCCTACCACCATGGGTATAATTTCTTCCTTTAATTTTTGTTGTATACAATGTATTTTATATGACATTACTGTTTTCAGACATTCCTCTAAATCCAGTCTATGTTCCTATTTCAGTATGAGGCTCTGAAGATGGTCAAAAACTGACCGAAACCGGTTACCACAAGATAATTTTTTTTTGCGATCGAGACTGTCTATATTCATTTTTAAACATATCTCCAAATTTTTCACACCTCGGTATCAAATTGAAGGTTACAACTACATTTCGTTTCCACTCATTTCAAAATTTACGATATTTTTGAGTCCATACAGAAATAAAATTACAGAGAAACACATTTTTCAAAATTCTTCACACTACAGAATCACATTGATAATTACAATTACATAACGTCTCATTCCATTTCAAAATTCATGAAATATGAAAGTTCATGCTGAAATAAAAATACATAGAACCATACTTCTCAAAATTATTCACCGCAAATTTTATTATTTACTTCAGGCAAACAGTCTAAATCAAACAAGTAATCAAGTGACAAAGGGTTTTTGTGTATGACTGTAACGCCGGAAATGCATATACTCCTATTTCCATCTATTGTACTATTATTTTTTTTCTTGTTTTGTTACCTCAAGATATGACATTACTGTCTCTTTATATATTGTAATTGTTTTACTGTTTGTATATATATATTTATGCACTCATGTCGATGTATAATTGGTTTGTTTCGTAAATATTATTTGTATTTTTACGCTGGGTCTTGCCTAGGGAAAACTGCTATCGAACGATTACGTCGATAGGTCGTGTGACGAATCAAAGTGTGTAGGATCTTTGGTAGTGTTAACTCTGCCGCGTGGAGCGCGGGCAGAACAGGGAGAGTCTGGCGGGAGTAGCGAGTGGAGCAGGTGTTGTGTGACGCTCCCGCGAGTTGCCGCGCTTTCGGGGTTTGGCAGCATGTAATTGCGCTCGACTCGCGATGATAGTTTCTGACATGGTGTCGCGGACGGGAAGCATTAGCTGGCGCACATCAAGAGCCCGTTTCGCCTGGTGACCGTGTCGAGAAGAAGGCGCGCCAACATCCAGCTTCTGCAACAGCGACGGCCGACAATGAGTGACTGTCGCCACCTCCTCGATCGACGGCTTCAAACCTTCAATCAACCAACAAGGAAGACTAAAAGCACGTAAAGTTTCAGAACTGTATGGCAGACCTCAGCTTTTCAAATTGTTCCATTT
Organism: Schistocerca piceifrons; assembly: GCF_021461385.2. NCBI lineage: Eukaryota > Metazoa > Arthropoda > Insecta > Orthoptera > Acrididae > Schistocerca > Schistocerca piceifrons. The sequence goes on along the minus strand of NC_060149.1, from coordinate 503,490,207 downwards.
GCCTCGCAAAATTACAGCAACTTAGCATGAACCTTTGTTGCTCATTGTCCCAATTGCATTGCCAAGCAGGGTCCCTTCCTTTTCCGAAATGAACCCGAGTGTCGTTGAAATTCAAACGCCAGCATTAAAATAATATGATTAGATTTCACTGCTTTAATTTCAAAGTTCAGTAGCTGGCTACAATATTTAGGTTACACGAGCACAAATTTAGAGTGCGAGTTTTGTTAGCATATTTTAGCTTACCTGTGACTGCAGCTCAGCTTGGTACGTACTAAATTTTACTATTGTTAATAGTTCAGAATCATTTAATTCAAGTTCAAAGTTAAATATCTTGTTTCTAAATTGCGTAGAGTCAAGTTGCTTTTGAAATGATTGTTGAGGTAGTCCAAGACTAACCGTATTTTACTGGATTTCGATGTGCTTCAGAAAGAAAGCTCACTATTAACTTCAGTCACTAAATTCATTTTCGATTTTCCGGTTTTATTAATTCTTTTGCTAAATTAAGTCAGAGTGTAGCGAAATTTATTACTTCTGACAAACTTTCAGTTTTCACACTACACGTGTCAACCTTCAGTTGCCACGCTTCTAGTGCTAATTATATGTGTAATAACCTTTCTTTTTCAGTTACTATAGTAATTGTCCTTAGGACTGGCGACCGTGATTTCCCCCAAATCTCAAATATCTAATTACCGCTAGTTAATTGTTAACGTAACGGCCGCACATTTACTTTCTTTATTAACTTTACCCCTTTTCAAAATTGATTTCCACCAGTTTCATTTGCATTTTTCCTTTCATTAAGATGTAACCCTTTCCTCCCTCTTTACCGATAGATTAACTTCGGTGACGATTGCTTTTCCCAAATTTCCATTAGGTACACGCGGTTTAATTTCTCACTGTCGTTAAGGACGATAAGTGAGGGGGGAGGTTACACGTGGCGACCTGGTGACAGGACAATCTTCAATTTTGAGGTTGTTCTGGACACGAAGTTTGCATTGTGCAAATATCGTAACAAAGTACTGGTTACGTACAGGCCGTTACGTCAGCGAGAATAAGTAGTGGGAGTAATCCTAATTATATTTGAGATTTGTCATTTATATTGAAAATTATTAAAATGAGTGAAGGCAACAATTACCAAAATTTGGTAGACTTGGATACGGAACAATCGGTCGAACAGTGGGAAACGCGCACGGCGGTTCCCATTGTTCAGGGGCAGGCGGCTAGCATGAAAGACGCGACCGCCGAAACGCAACAAAGAGCAGAAATGGAATTCCAAACTTTAGAAAATGTTTCGGAATCGGAAGCGAAAATAAAATCTGTACCCCTTGATGATGAATTCGGGGGAACATGTATAGAGGAAGCCGCTACGGAAGTAAAACCGGTAGTTTCCGGGAATTTAACTGATTTATTGAATGTTTTGATTAACGAAATCAAGAGTCAATCGGCCAAGCAAGAAGCTCAGTCTGAAAAAATTGAACGAAAGCTAGACAGTCACAACAAAGCTATTAATGTTGTTAACAACAATGTTGGAGTTGTTAACACAAAAGTTGATAAAATCAAAGAAGATATTTTTGTGATTAATAGCGAAATCGGTAATCTTAAACAGGAAATGATAGGCGTTCAGGCGGAACTTGCGAGCATAAATACTCGTTTTGATTCCGAAATTAGCAGAATCGAGAAAAGTGTAGGAGACGCAGTTGCTCCGATCATCGAGAATAAGGTGACGGAACAAATTCAATTAGTGATAAAAGAGGATCAAAAGAAGGTGGAAACTTTAAAGGCTTTAGTATCCGAAGTAGATACCAAAGTGACGAAGCAGGCTAATACCTGCGAAGAGAAAAAGAGGGAAGTGGAAACGCTTGCGACAACCACTTGCCAAGTGATTACGAGGGTGTCGGAATTAGAAAGGAAACTTGACGAAAAACAGAGCTATGTGCCAATCTGTGCACATAGTTCGGAGTTGTTGACGAAAGAGGAGCGGTTCGACCCCTTGAAAAAAGGCGGTATACACCCGACGGATTTCATTAAAAATTGTGAAAGAGTTTTACCCAGATCATGGACTAATGAGAGAAAAATTAATGCGATTATTGATGTGTTGGCTGGTGATGCCAAGCGTTGGGGCTTAAAGCTCAACATTACGGACCTGACGTTTGACGAATTTAAAAATTTGTTTCTGGCTGAATACTGGTCAGAGCAAAAACAGCAAAGTGTCTGGCGCGAATTTGTCGTATCGAGGCCTTTCGATGCGAATTCGCGCGGTTCGATGAAGGAGTTTTGTGAGGGCTGGATCCGCAAGTTGGAATACTTGCGTGATCGCCGCACGGAATCCGAAATAGTCTGGGAACTCTACAAAAAGCTTCCAGATGATACAAAACGCTACGTAGGGAGCAATCACAGGACAATCAATGATTTCCTGGGAAGAGTTGAGGACGAGGACTATTGGCGCAATAATCGCGACAGTGGTAGAGGCCGTGGTAACAACAACGGGTACCACAGCAACGATAACCATGGGAATAATGCATACCGCAACCATGGCAGCAATAACAATAATGGTTCGGATCGTAATAACAATCGGTACAATGCAAATAATAACAGGAATGACGGAAACCAGTATCATACTAACGTGATACGGGCTTCACAGAATAGTAATAACGCCAGAGGGTGTGATCAGCCGCCTCAGCAGCATCCGGGGACCGTATCTGCTGGGACGAGACAGGGAAACCATTAGCCGCGCCGGTGAGGGGCCGACCGGGCGTGGAGAAATTTTGGCGGCCCAATAGCAGGAGAAAACCCAGGTGTCGTCGGTATGAAAATTCCGTGTGGAATAATCAACGGCGGGAGAGTGTGCCACTGTTAGGAGAAAGGAGTGTGCCCACAAGTAGTAGATCAGCTGTATACACGGCAGTAGAAGGTACATTCACTGTCAGTGAGAACAATTTAAGTAGTGTTCCGGAAATCGATTATAAGGTGCCAGCTGTAATACCCACAGCGGAACTGGAGATTGAGTTTAAGAATGATTCGCAATTGTTGAGAGAAGATCAGATGTCGGATAAAACGTCCGTCATCGAGCGAGGGGATGCAGAGAGGGATGAGGTCTGGTTAAGGCAGTTCGGTCGCTTATACGACGAACTAAGAGATTATAGGGGCCTGTACGGGAGGAGTGTTTATAGGGAGCGCGGGCAGGATTTGCCGCGTCTCGTCCCACAGGAAGATAGTATTTGTGAAGTGATGGAAAGTTCTGGCCCTAACCGGCAGACTTTACCAGAAATAGTTGATGTTAATGGGGAGCACGAGCAAGATTCGTCGTGTTTCGTCCCGCAGGAGTTAGATGTTGAAGGAGTAACGGAAAGTTCTGGCCCTAACCGGCAGACTTTACCGAAAGTTATAGTGGTAGAAGTAGCCGACCCATCCGACGCAAACCTCCAGTTTAAACATTGCGAGAGTATTAAGGGGAAAGATTACGAAAATTTTAGTGATAGCCGGACACAATTGGTAGAAAAGCACATAGATTTCAGCGTGTATGAGGTTAGAGCTGACGTTATGCGGTCAGACGGTAGCAGTGTGGGTTGCGCAGATCCAGAGGAAGTAATTTCAGATGCGACTGGGCACATTCCTCCAGGTAGATTGGCAGATGAGATCAATCTGACCAAAGAGGAATCAACGAAGGTGACAATTAGTGAATCGATAGCAAAGCAACACTCACTAGTTGACGAGTTACAGGAAAAGGTTTCGGTATTGGAGGCGAAGCTACAGACTAAGCCTCAGGACAGACGTGTTGAAATTAAAACTGTATGTGAACAGAGGCTGAAGAAGCCGCCAGATAAACCGGATTTGGGATCAAAGCCGGATGGTTTTTTCTGGAATGACCTGGATATAGACGAGGATTTACTGTGGGAAAATAAAGAAACCGTCGAGGACAAGTGTAGACAGATAGTAGTGTCTGTTAATATGCACGACCTACAACTAAACGTGTTGATTGACACCGGTGCAGAATTGAGTGCTGTATCTGGGAAAATATTTGAGTTACTGAAAGACAGACCTGGCATCGTAGTTATGCCAGTAACAGGAGTGAAAATTATCGGTGCTACTGGGAAGGCCAGTAAACCGGTCACAAAACAGATTTTTGTCAACTTCGAGATATGTGGGGCACGATTTGAACAAGAGTTTGTCGTCGTGCCAGACTTAACTACGGAAGTAATTATCGGGTTAGATTGGCTGTTAAAGTACCGTGCAGTGATTAACTGCGAAAGCAAAACGTTGACATGTACGTCCCAAGATAAAACAATAGTAGTTAGTTTTGACGAGGCAGGAGACGGTGTGCATAGGCAATACCAGCCTATACACATTGTTAACTGGCCGGATGGTATTGACGTAGGTATGAAGCTGAACTACTGTAATGTGAAGAATCTCGGCATTGACAATAATGTAGAAAGTGAATTGGAAAGTATTGTAGACGGTGTGTCAAACGTAACACACGAACAAAGACGAGGCCGACTTTCCCGTACCTATTGCCATCACAACCATAGGGCATGGCGCAAATATGTAGCAGTATTTGAGAGAATTATGAACACCTTGAGACATGAATCTACCGGATTTTCTCCAGAGGAAATCCTGTTGGGTGACAGAAGTACAAGTTTAGTGGAAGAGATAATCAAATTCCCTCCACGGATTGACATTAGTATTGGTGTGAAAAAGGATCGTTTGCGAGAAGTAATGAAGCTAAAAGCCGATGCTCGCATACGTCGTCATGACACTAAAGCGCGTTTTGATTAATCAATTTAATTTTAATCAATTTAATCATGATCTAATCAACTGAAAAATCCAAGCTGCTAGTTTAAGTTTTCAGCTGAGTCACAGTAGATTAAGGAATGTAAATATGATTTTGTAAATAGCTGTAAGATTTCATAAATATGTGATTTACTAGTCATTGCCGATGTACTTAGACGCTGTTTTAAGTTTCAGGCTAGTACATGCGTGTGATGATGGACAGTGTTGAGTTATCCACTGTGATAGTATTAAGGGACTCCTTGAGATTACTCGGGAGTGAGTTTTTCCTAAAGAATTCAGTGAAACGGACGTTCTGGAAACGCCGTCACAAGGGCGAGATCAAGCGTGCCGCACACGCGGGCGCAACAATACTGGCGAGGCGAGCCGCTGTCGGCTCTTGTGCCGCTGTTGGCTCTTGTGCCGCTGTCGGCATTCTTTGTACTTGCGAGTACGAAAGGCGGAATAGTTTTCTTCCCGGACAGCTGATGTGAAAATTCTGCTGTCAATATTTATGTTTTTTTCGATCTACTGAATATTATTTTCTTGTTTAGCGTTAAGTGGAATCTCATGACGAGATATTAATTATGAAAAGGTTATGTAAAAATGTGTATTCTATGTAATTAATTATTAATTTGCGTATTTTGATCTACCTGTTTTTATGACCATGTACTCTGATTAATTTTGCAAATAGTATTCCATTTCTCATAGTGTTACGAATTTTAATGATTTTGGAATAGCTAAACCATTTTCTATATCTTCTATGAATTTTAATATGTTGTCAACCTGTTTTATTTTGTGCAAGATGACAGAGTGGAATAAGATTAGGAGTGTCCCCACTCAATTATTATGGTCTAAAAATTGATTTATGATTAATTAGACGAATGCTAAATTTTGTTGATGTTTTGAGCATATGCATTTCCGCTGTTTCTTTTTTGGGACATTTTCTGAGTCTGTTTACGTTACACGAACATCCTCAGACAATGTGGGGCACGTGTAACGCCGGAAATGCATATACTCCTATTTCCATCTATTGTACTATTATTTTTTTCCTTGTTTTGTTACCTCAAGATATGACATTACTGTCTCTTTATATATTGTAATTGTTTTACTGTTTGTATATATATATTTATGCACTCATGTCGATGTATAATTGGTTTGTTTCGTAAATATTATTTGTATTTTTACGCTGGGTCTTGCCTAGGGAAAACTGCTATCGAACGATTACGTCGATAGGTCGTGTGACGAATCAAAGTGTGTAGGATCTTTGGTAGTGTTAACTCTGCCGCGTGGAGCGCGGGCAGAACAGGGAGAGTCTGGCGGGAGTAGCGAGTGGAGCAGGTGTTGTGTGACGCTCCCGCGAGTTGCCGCGCTTTCGGGGTTTGGCAGCATGTAATTGCGCTCGACTCGCGATGATAGTTTCTGACATGGTGTCGCGGACGGGAAGCATTAGCTGGCGCACATCAAGAGCCCGTTTCGCCTGGTGACCGTGTCGAGAAGAAGGCGCGCCAACATCCAGCTTCTGCAACAGCGACGGCCGACAATGAGTGACTGTCGCCACCTCCTCGATCGACGGCTTCAAACCTTCAATCAACCAACAAGGAAGACTAAAAGCACGTAAAGTTTCAGAACTGTATGGCAGACCTCAGCTTTTCAAATTGTTCCATTTGCCTCGCAAAATTACAGCAACTTAGCATGAACCTTTGTTGCTCATTGTCCCAATTGCATTGCCAAGCAGGGTCCCTTCCTTTTCCGAAATGAACCCGAGTGTCGTTGAAATTCAAACGCCAGCATTAAAATAATATGATTAGATTTCACTGCTTTAATTTCAAAGTTCAGTAGCTGGCTACAATATTTAGGTTACACGAGCACAAATTTAGAGTGCGAGTTTTGTTAGCATATTTTAGCTTACCTGTGACTGCAGCTCAGCTTGGTACGTACTAAATTTTACTATTGTTAATAGTTCAGAATCATTTAATTCAAGTTCAAAGTTAAATATCTTGTTTCTAAATTGCGTAGAGTCAAGTTGCTTTTGAAATGATTGTTGAGGTAGTCCAAGACTAACCGTATTTTACTGGATTTCGATGTGCTTCAGAAAGAAAGCTCACTATTAACTTCAGTCACTAAATTCATTTTCGATTTTCCGGTTTTATTAATTCTTTTGCTAAATTAAGTCAGAGTGTAGCGAAATTTATTACTTCTGACAAACTTTCAGTTTTCACACTACACGTGTCAACCTTCAGTTGCCACGCTTCTAGTGCTAATTATATGTGTAATAACCTTTCTTTTTCAGTTACTATAGTAATTGTCCTTAGGACTGGCGACCGTGATTTCCCCCAAATCTCAAATATCTAATTACCGCTAGTTAATTGTTAACGTAACGGCCGCACATTTACTTTCTTTATTAACTTTACCCCTTTTCAAAATTGATTTCCACCAGTTTCATTTGCATTTTTCCTTTCATTAAGATGTAACCCTTTCCTCCCTCTTTACCGATAGATTAACTTCGGTGACGATTGCTTTTCCCAAATTTCCATTAGGTACACGCGGTTTAATTTCTCACTGTCGTTAAGGACGATAAGTGAGGGGGGAGGTTACATGACAACGAAACTACAAGTCAATAAACTTTGTCTAATTCCACCTGTTACACCAACAAAAACATGAACAATACATAGATTAAAAAATTCAGTTCTCTGCAAAGAGAAAGAGAAAAAAATAACACAAATAAGAAAAAGAAATATCGTGGGCTAATGAACACGTGTTTACACGTCACAGATAAATGCACAGGGAAGCACTGCTGGTATATCAGAAGCAGGATCCGAGCACACGCCCACACTTAGTCTTTGTGATGCGTCGCAAACTCACTCTCCTCAAACGCCGCGTTGGTGTATCGTTGCGTTACCTAGCAACGGCTCAGCGGCCTGCACCTGCTGCTGTCGGCTGCTGATAACATCTGCGCTCGCTGAAGGCACCCGGCCGGCGGCTGAATCCTCCCCCTCCCGTCTGCTTGCTCAAGCGCCACCTGAAATCTCACCAGCGGCCAGGCTGCTCTCTGCTTTGCCAGTCCGCAGTGAAATCCAGCACCTGGACCCGCCGACCCTTCACATGAAACAAAACATAACTCTTTGTGAGTCCTAGCTTCTTCTAGAAAATGCTCTACGGACGATCGCACGTGCCACACAGCCTAACAAGTGTTCCAAGTGCTGGGTCCATTCTGGTTATCTTTTTAAAAGCACTGCTCTTTCGTATAATGGTCTAACTGGCTGTGTAACTGATACATTCATAGCAATTTTAGTTAGCACAACATAGGTGCACACATACAACACTTCTTTACCATTGTTCAATAAAATATGCTTTTCATGAAAGGAACTTTGAATGGAACGAAGACTGTACTTATCATTACTTCGACAAGAGCAACAAAATATAGTTCACAGTTCGAGATGGCGATGGGAACGAAGAAGCCTTGGCCTGTTTAAGAAACCGTTTGAGAAATGATGGAGACATTTGTCACTATGGCCTAACGTTAATCTGAACCATGATCCTTCCGGATGCGAGTGCCACATCATAATAACTACGCTGTTTTTCTCAGAGTAAGAAAAGGTTCGCTTATATAACATTTAGATCTATTATGTTCCATGACTGCAGTTAGGTTATTTCTTGGAAACAAATAACATTACATTCCTTTTTCAGGAACAGGAAAATGTCTAAAAGTATCTTTGTAATTAAGATATGAAGCCATTAACACAAAAATTTGTAACTATTTGCCGTGACACTGGACAAGAATTTTGGACGACAGTAGATCCAGTCACCGTCCGCGCACCCCGATTTAGGTTTTCCAAGATTTCCCTAAATCGTTTGAGGTAAATAGCTGGACACGGCCGGTCTTCTTCCCTATCCCTGTCACATCGAAGTTTGTGCTCTGTCTGTAATAGCCTCCTCGGCTATTCGACACTAAACCTTAATCGCCCCTTCTTCCTTGCTTGCTGTCGTAGCGTTTCAAAATATCCAATTAAAAAGTCAAGTATCGACGGCGTCTTCATCGACCGTCTTCATCGACCGCGCCTCACACACAGCTACGCCACATTCAATCCCGTCACCAGTGCGCAATCGGCGACCTCCCTCTTTCATCGTTCGCTGTCTCCGAGGCGGGAGACCGAGCGAGGTGGCGCAGTGGTTAGACACTGGACTCGCATTCGGGAGGACGACGGTTCAATCCCGCGTCCGGCCATCCTGATTTAGGTTTTCCGTGATTTCCCTAAATCGCTCCAGGCAAATTCCGGGATGGTTCTTTTCAAAGGGCACGGCCGACTTCCTTCCCCGTCCTTCCCTAATCCGATGAGGCCGATGACCTCGCTGTCTGGTCTCCTTCCCCGAAACAACCAACCAACCAACCGAGGCGGGAGGGTGGTGGTGTGCAACGTATACACGCCACCAGAGGCTGCCGGATTCACATGACCTCACTGCCTGGGAATCGGACTGGCCGATGTATATTTTTAACACTTTCCTGATTGGTAGGACACATATGTCCTACTTAAGTAATACGCAGTTTTGAGCATTGGGACGTATATGTCTCATATCTTCCTAATGCTAGCATGTAGCGAGGTGCCTTCAGAACATGGAGAAAAATACTACGGACCACGGGTTGGATATACACCGAGCTGATAAAAGTCACAGGAGACCGTCTAACATCGTGTCGGACCACCTTTTGCCTGGCGTACTGCCGCAGCTCGCCGTCACATCCACTCAACGAATTGTTGGAAGTCCCCCATAGAAATACTGAGTCATACTGCCTCTACAGCCGTCTATAATTTCGAAACTGTTGCCAGTGCAGGATTTTGTGCACGAGTTGATCTCTCGATTATGTCCCATAAATGTTCGATGAGAATTCACGTAGGGTGACCCGGGTAGCCAAACCATTAGCCCGAATTGTCCATTATGTTCTTCAAACCAATCGCGAACGAATGTGATCCGGTGACATGGCACACTGCCATCTATAAAAATTTCATCGTTGTTTGGGAACGTGTCGTCCATGAATAGCTGAAAATGGCCTCCATGTAGTCGAACATCCAGAAGACCCAGTCTATTCCATGTAAACATAGCCCACATCATTATGGAGCCACCACTAGCTTTCACAGTGACTTGTTGACAACTTGAGTCCATGGCTTCGTGCGGTATGCGCCAAACTCGAACACTACCATCAACTCTCACCAGCTGAAACCGGAAGTCATCTGACCAGGCCACGGTTCTCCAGCAGTCGTCTAGGGCTCAGCCGATATGGCCATGAGCCCTGTATTGAGACGGGCATCCACGTTACCTTTGACTAGGGAAAAATATACAAGTATTATCCGTTTTACAGTAAAAATGCAAATATCGTAAGACACTGCAGACTCCTAAGGTACGAGCATATGGGATTGGCTCCCAAGTATGTGAGTGGCTCGAAGACTTCTTAAGTAATAGAACCCAGTACGTTGTCCTCGATGGCAAGTGTTCATCGGAGGTGAGGGTATCATCTGGAGTGCCCCAGGGAAGTGTGGTAAGTCCGCTGTTGTTTACTATCAACATAAATGATCTTTTGGATAGGGTGGATAGCAATGTGCGGCTGAATGCTGATGATGCTGTGGTGTACGGGAAGGTGTCGTCGTTGAGTGACTGTAGGAGGATACAAGATGACATGGACAGGATTTGTGATTGGTGTAAAGAATGGCAGCTAACTCTAAATATAGATAAATGTAAATTAATGCAGATGAATAGGAAAAAGAATCCTGTAATGTTTGAATACTCCATTAGTAGTGTAGCGCTTGACACAGTCACGTCGATTAAATATTTGGGCGTAACATTGCAGAGCGATATGAAGTGGGACAAGCATGTAATGGCAGTTGTGGGGAAGGCGGATAGTCGTCTTCGGTTCATTGGTAGAATGTTGGGAAGATGTAGTTCATCTGTAAAGGAGACCGCTTATAAAACACTAATACGACCTATTCTTGAATACTGCTAGAGCGTTTGGGATCCCTATCAGGTCGGATTGAGGGAGGACATAGAAGCAATTTAGAGGCGGGCTGCTAGATTTGTTACTGGTAGGTTTGATCATCACGCGAGTGTTACAGAAATGCTTCAGGAACACGGGTGGGAGTCTCTAGAGGAGAGGAGGCGTTCTTTTCGTGAGTAGCTACTGAGGAAATTTAGAAAACCAGCATTTGAGGCTGACTGCAGTACAATTTTACTGCCGCCAACTTACATTTCGGGGAAAGACCACAAAGATAAGATAAGAGAGATTAGGGCTCGTACAGAGGCATATAGGCAATCATTTTTCCCTTGTTCTGTTTGGGAGTGGAACAGGGAGAGAAGATGCTAGTTGTGGTACGAGGTATCCTCCGCCACGCACCGTATGGTGGATAGCGGAGTATGTATGTAGATGTAGATGTAGACATATGCTGGACCAAAAATCGAAGATCGTAGCTGGTGACACCAGCAACACTCTCGACTACCGTATCATAACACGTCAATGGTCACAGACCACTCTTTACCAGAGACTCGTGCGACGGAATAAGAAAGCACCAGGATTGTTGCACACTCGTCGAAATAACAGAGCAGTGACGTTATTGGTGCCACACAGCAATCGGCACACACTCGCGGCCAGGGAAGAAGGAGTACTGCGCTTGCATCATCGCTACAGCAACGAGACGTTCCACTGGGCGGCACGGGAAACAGAAGCGGACGCAGTCGCCCCTTTGACCAGCGACGCGCACCCCGTGCTCGCACAGCGTGCGGAGTGGCCTGAGGAAGGAGGGGATCTACACTGAGGTGACAAAAGTCATGGAGTACCTCCTAATATCGTGTCGGAGCTCCTTTTGCCCGTCGGTGTAGCAACTCGACTTGGCATGCACTCAACAAGTCGTTGGAACTTCCCAGGACAAATATTGAGTCATGAGGCTTCTATAACAGTCCATAATAGCGAAAGTGTTGCCGGTGCTGGAGTTCGTGCACGAATTGACCTCTCAATTATGTCCCATAAAACTTGATGGGATTCATTTCGGGCGATCTGGGTGGCTAAATCATTCGCTCGAATCGTTCAGAGTGTCCTTCAAACCAATCGTGAAGAGCTGTGGCCAGGTGACATGGCGCATTGTCATCCGTAAAAATTTCATCGTTGTTTGAGATCGTGAAGTCCATTAATGTCTGCAAATGGTCTCCAAGTAACCGAACATAGCAATATCGGGTCAATAATACGCTCAGTTGTGCCAGAGGACCCTGTTCTTTCCATGTAAACACAGCCCACACCACTATGAGGCCACCACCAGTCTACACAGCGCCTCGTTAACAAACTGGGTCAATGGCTTCGGAAGGTCTGCTCCACACTTGAACCCTACCAACAGCTCTTATCAAATGAAATTGGGACTCATCTAACCAGGCCGCAGTTTTCCAGTTGTCTAAGGTCCAACCAATGTGGTCACGAACCTGGGAGAGGCGCCGCAGGTGATGTCATGCTCTTAGCAAAGTCTGCTGCCATAGCCCATTAACCCAAATTTTGCCGCACTGCCCTAACGAATACATTCGTCGTACTTCCCAGATAGATTTCTGCGTTTTTTCACACAGTGTTGCTTGTCTGCTATCACTGACAAGGCTCCACAAACGCCGCTGCTCTGAGTCGTTAAGTAAAGGCCGTTGAGTACTGTCTGTGGTGAGAGGTAATGTATGATAACTGGTATTCTGGGCACACTCTCGACACTGTGGATCTCGGAATATTGATTTCCCTAACGATTTCCGAAATGGAATGTCTTATGTGTCTAGCTCCAACTACAATTCCGCTTTCAACATCTGAAAATTCACGTCGGAAACCTTTTCACATGAGTCGCCTGTGTACGAATGACTGCTCTACCAATGCACTGCCCTTTTATACCCTGTGTACGCGATGCTACCGCCATCGGTATATGTGCATACCGCTGTCCCATGACTTTTAGTCATGTCGTGTAGGTTCGCCAGTGGCCCCCAGGTCAGTCCGTCCGTTCACCTAACGATGGCGACATGTCTGCTGGCCCAAATACTGCAGCTTCTGCACCCTATGAATCGGCATTAAACCTGTGGACTTTTCGATCAATTAATACGCTGGAAGAAACTGAAGAATCAGATCATATGAAATTTTCCGTTGTTATGCCGAATAGGGCTCGGTTACCACGCCATAAATGTGTCTTCAATTAGTGCTGTTTGATTAGCTTTCCCTTGCTAAGCGTGATTGTTGTGTAATGGATGAAATGATTTAACATACTTGAATGCCAAAGGAGACGGTGAAACATAGTACCACCATGTAGCGTTCCTATCCTATGAACGGATCACCATCAACAGTGTCACATGCTATCACTCAACGAACCACTGGCAACAGAACTGAGATTTAACTTAGGACACTGGCGCACGGCATGACGAGAAGAAAGCATGTACCACCATGTTGGGTCTCTTCCAACACATCATATCCCATTGATGTCCAAAAACTGATAATGATAATGTCTTACCCTAACCCCTGCCCCAAACACAAAGACACAAAGCAGCTACTTCCATGTCGAGAACCGACCAGTAGCGGCCTGGGATATGGAAGCAAATATTTCCAATTCTATTTTATTATGAAAGAATGAGTAGTATTGCAGCGTAAATGTGATGTCGTGTTCACTGTTCTCAGAACTGATTCTACCTTCATGACTCACACGAACGTTCACTGATAAGTTGAGGAGTCGTGTTGTCTTCTTAATCGGATCAGTTTCTTAGAAATGGAAGATTAGGTTTTAGCGTTGCGTCAGTGAAGAGGTCATTCGACACGGGACACCGTCTTGAATGGGGTAAGTATGAGAAAGTGATTCGGGCTGATCCTTCGCCTTAATCGATTTTCGTAAACGTCGGCAAATTTAAATCTGATGACCTGACGGGGTTTGAAAGCCCGTTCCTTCAGAATTTGAATCCAGTGTGTTAGCCAACGTGAGAGCTCGCATCGTGTTTCTTCGAGGAGGAGGAGGAGGAGGAGAAGATTAGTGTTTAACGTCCCGTCGACAACGATGTTTCTTCGAAAGACTTATGCCATTCGAAAGGAGCTTATGGGTACTCAACGGCGAGGTTATCAGCTACTTGTGTCGTGTCAGAGTGTTGTTTCTAACCGACAAAACTGCAGACATTAACGAAAATTTATGTTTCGTAGATTACATTTATGATATCTGCCTCTTGATAAAAGGCATCTTGCATATCAGCCTGATACCTCACGAGGGAAAGGAAGTAGTTAACGCGGAGAGCTCGTAAACCGTTAACATTTTTTGAGAGACTTTCAAATTACGTTACATGCAACTGTTTTAATGAGTAGGAAGCGATAAACGTGACATGTTATGCAGATAACGATAACGATAATACTGGCGTGGAAGGAGTTTCAAGAGAACACGTAACATAAACAACAATCCCCTTATTACCCTTTATGGAAGGAGAAGAATGAAATGACGTAAATTACTGTAAACAATAAAAAGTTGCTTGTAGCCTGAAGATAAGAGCCTGGATGAGAAAATGATAACAGGGCTACTTTTGCAGTATCTTTACCATATTGCGATACGGAGGAATAAGATAATACAATCATAAACTTTTAAGCAGTGACGAAATATTCTTACCTTCCGGTATCAGGCAATAAATTCTTGACAGTTTTTTTTTTACAGCTAAATTGTGCAAGTCTGCCTTGGTAGCTACAGGATCAGCTGGACAGACTACTAGGCGAAGGTACGCGGGTTCGATTCATGGCAGGGTCGGAGATTTTCTTCGCTCGGGAAGTGAGTGCTTCTTGTCCTTGCATTCGTATTGTCGTAAATGATATTTCATTGTTGAGCTGTTTGTATGGGAATCTCTCAAAACCAATAAATTGGAAAAAAAAGAAAAAAAAAGGAACTGTGCTACAGAGAAGTATTACTAGCAGTGACAGTGAAATGGTACGAGATAAACATTTAATTTTTAGCTAGTATTGTCGAAACTTGATCCACAGAGTCATGTTTGTGCTTGTTAAGTCTCTACTCTTTCTCCAGTGAATCTGATGTGATGCAGGTCATGTAAATGTATAGAATAACCGCAAAGTTATTTTCTTGTTTGATAAACAGCGAAATGACAGATACGAGTAAAGTGTTTGATGAATTGAGCGACGTATGCTGAAACTCCCCCCCCCCCCCCCCCGCCCCCCATGAACCATGGACCTTGCCGTTGGTGGGGAGGTTTGCGTGCCTCAGCGATACAGATAGCCGTACCGTAGGTGCAACCACAACGGAGGGGTATCTGTTGAGAGGCCAGACAAACGCGTGGCTCCTGAAGAGGGGCAGCAGCCTTTTCAGTAGTTGCAGAGGCAACAGTCTGGATGATTGACTGATCTGGCCTTGTAACACTAACCAAAACGGCCTTGCTGTGCTGGTACTGCGTACGGTTGAAAGCAAGGGCAAACTACAGCCGTAATTTTTTCCCGAGGGCATGCAGCTTTACAGTATAGTTAATGATGATGCCGTCCTCTTGGGTAAAATATTCCGGAGGTAAAATAGTCCCCCATTCTGATCTCCGGGCGGGGACTACTCAAGAGGACGTAGTTATCAGGAGAAAGAAAACTGGCGTTCTACGGATCGGAGCGTGGAATGTTAGATCCCTTAATGGGGCAGGTAGGTTAGAAAATTTAAAAAGGGAAATGGATAGGTTAAAGTTAGATATAGTGGGAATTAGTGAAGTTCGGTGGCAGGAGGAACAAGCCTTTTGATCAGGCGAATACAGGGTTATAATTACAAAGTCAAATAGGGGTAATGAAGGAGTAGGTTTAATAATGAATAAAAAATAGGAATGCGGGTAAGCTACTACAAACAGCATAGTGAACGCATTATTGTGGCCAAGATAGACACGAAGCCCACGCCTACGACAGTAGTACAAGTTTATATGCCAACTAGCTCTGCAGATGACAAAGACATTGAAGAAATGTATGATGAAATAAAAGAAATTATTCAGATAGTGAAGGGAGACGAAAATTTAATAGTCATGGGTGACTGGAATTCGGTAGTAGGAAAAGGGAGAGAAGGAAACGTAGTAGGTGAATATGGATTGGGGCTAAGAAATGAAAGAGGAAGCTGCCTGGTAGAATTTTGCACAGAGCACAACTTAATCATGGCTAACACTTGGTTCAAGAATCATAAAAGAAGGTTGTATACATGGAAGAAGCCTGGAGTTACTGACAGGTTTCAGATAGATTACATAATGGTAAGACAGAGATTTAGGAACCAGGTTTTAAATTGTAAGACATTTCCAGGGGCAGATGTGGACTCTGACCAAAATCTATTGGTTATGGACTGTAGATTAAAACTGAAGAAACTGTAAAAAGGTGGGAATTTAAGGAAATGGGACCTGAATAAACTGACTAAACCAGAGGTTGTACAGAGTTTCAGGGAGAGCGTAAGGGAACAAACGGCAGGAATGAGGGAAAGAAATACAGTAGAAGAAGAATGGGTAGCTTAGAGGGATGAAGTAGTGAAGGCAGCAGAGGATCAAATAGGTAAAAAGACGAGGGCTAGTAGAAGTCCTTGGGTGACCGAAGAAATATTGAATTTAATTGATGAGAGGAGAAAATATAAAAACGCAGCAAATGAAGCAGGCAAAAAAGAATACAAACGTCTCAAAAATGAGATCGATAGAAAGTGCAGAATGGCTAAGCAGGGATGGCTAGAGGATAAATGTAAGGATGTAGAGGCTTATCTCACTAAGGGTAAGATAGATACTGCCTACAGGAAAATGAAAGAGGCCTTTGGAGAAAAAAGAACCACTTGTATGAATATCAAGAGCTCAGATGGAAACCCAATTCTAAGCAAAGAAGGGAAAGCAGAAAGGTGGAAGGAGTATATGGAGGGTCTGTACAAGGGTGATGTACTTGAGGACAATATTATGGAAATGGAAGAGGATGTACATGAAGATGAAATGGGAGATATGATACTGCGTAAAGAGTTTGACAGAGCACTGAAAGACCTGAGACGAAACAAGGCCCCGGGAGTAGACAACATTCCATTAGAACTACTGACGACCTCGGGAGAGTCAGTCCTGACAAAACTCTACAATCTGGTGAGCAAGATGTATGAGACAGGCGAAATACCCTCAGACTTCAAGAAGAATATAGTAATTCCAATTCCAAAGAAAGTAGGTGTTGACAGATGTGAAAATTACAGAACTATCAGTTTAATAAGTCACGGCTGCAAAATACTAACGTGAATTCTTTACAGACGAATGGAAAAACTAGTAGAAGCCGACCTTGGGAAAGATCAGTTTGGATTCCGTAGAAATATTGGAACACGTGAGGCAATACTGGCCCTACGGCTTATCTTAGAAGCTAGATTAAGGAAAAGCAAACCTACGTTTCTAGCATTTGTAGACTTAGAGAAAACTTTTGACAATGTTGACTGGAATACTCTCTTTCAAATTCTGAAGGTGGCAGGGGTTATTTACAATTTGTATGGAAACCAAATGGCAGTTATAAGAGTTGAAGGGCATGAAAGGGAAGCAGTGGTTGGGAAGGGAGTGAGACAGGGTTGTAGCCTCTCCCAGATGTTATTCAATCTGTATATTGAGCAAGCAGTGAAGGAAACAAAAGAAAAATTCGGAGTAGGTATTAAAATCCATGGAGAAGAAATAAAAACTTTGAGGTTCGCCGATGACATTGTAATTCTGTCAGAGACAGCAAAGGACTTGGAAGAGCAGTTGAACGGAATGGACAGTGTCTTGAAAGGAGGGTATAAGATGAACATCAACAAAAGCAAAACGAGGATAACGGAATGTAGTCGAACTAAGTCGGGTAATGATGAGGGAATTACATTAGGAAATGAGACACTTAAAGTAGTAAAGGAGTTTTGCTATTTGGGGAGCAAAATAACTGACGATGCTCGAAGTAGAGAGTATATAAAATGTAGACTGGCAATGGCAAGGAAAGCGTTTCTGAAGAAGAGAAATTTGTTAACATCGAGTATAGATTTAAGTGTGAGGAAGTCGTTTCTGAAAGTATTTGTATGGACTGTAGCCATGTATGGAAGTGAAACATGGACGATAAATAGTTTAGACAAGAAGAGAATAGAAGCTTTCGAAATGTGGTGCTACAGAAGAATGCTGAAGATTAGATGGGTAGATCACATAACGAGTGAGGAGGTGTTGAATAGGATTGGGGAGAAGAGAAGTTTGTGGCACAACTTGACTAGAAGAAGGGATCGGTTGGTAGGACATGTTCTGAGGCATCAAGGGATCACCAATTTAGTATTGGAGGGCAGCGTGGAGGGTAAAAATCGTTGAGGGAGACCAAGAGATGAATACACTAAACAGATTCAGAAGGATGTAGGTTGTAGTAGGTACTGGGAGATGAAGAAGCTTGCTCAGGATAGAGTAGCATGTAGAGCTGCATCAAACCAGTCTCAGGACTGAAGACCACAACAACAAACAACAATGCTGAATGCGTACATGTATGGTGAGTCATTTCATGGATTACCATGGAATTCGTTTGTGCTGAAGCAGGTATGCCTGCTGTTAATCGAGCATGGTGGTGTGGCGATGTGGATTGCAGTGCGAAAGAGCAATGCATAAACATGTGTTACAAACTGGAAACAGAACGCACGTAATGTTGATGAAAATATGTGAAACAGAAGTCAAGAGTAAAGAACATGTTTACCGATGGCTGCAAAGCTTTACAGATGGAAAGGGAACAGTTGACAATGGACCACATTAGTAGTAGGCAAAGCTCGTGTGGCTCCATTCTGCGTTGTTGCCAAATTCATTCAAGATGTTAGATCTAAGATGGCGGCCACAGATATGGCAACAACACAGTGATTTCATGATGGGAAGTTCAAATTTTGGCTAGAAAATAGTTCAGTTAGGCTACCTCCATTAACCTAACACACCTTCCCTCCCCCCTCCCCTCCCCTGCCCCTAAATCCTTTCCCCTCTCCTCGCCCATCTGGAGATTGGCATGAAAAGGACTCAGTCTTTGCTGGGCTGCTGGATAGGATGGACATAAGTATGCATTGTTTACTTAAACAATTTGAGTTGTCATGGGTAATAGCTCCACCCAGTGTGTTCATCATGAAGTCCGGAATACAACTGACCTAGTTCACCACACCACACCGCTACCAGAGAGTGCTGTCAGCCCTCGCCCTCTCCTCTCTTGTGATGTAATCCAAGATGGAGGTCTGGTGATAAATGACAGTAAAAGGACTCAGTCTGTGTCTGATTGCTGGACTGGGAGTACAGACATAATTGTTTACTGTGTTCAGTGGATAAGATGTTCTGTGCTGGAGAAGGAGTAGTTTCATGGGTATATTAGCTGTGACCATGCCACTGAGAACTGTGTTGATAGCAATGATATTTGGTGAAGATACGTTTTTGTTTTCTCCACCACGATTTCGAGGTCTGTGTCAGGTTCTAAACTGACATTAACACATTTCTATCCATTGGATCTGACTGAAAGGAGAACGTCGCACAGTGTGCACATATCAAGGAGGTTAGGACCCCTTATCAGCATATAGTAGATATGAAGGTGTTGTGATGATATAACAGATGGATAAGAAGAACAAACATGTGGTTTTTATGCATGATGGAGCTCCAGACAGATGTAGTTTGAAGCAGTTTAAATAAATGAACCGTACTATCAATTCTAAAGTATTGTTCTAGTGATTGTGGTAAGTATCAAGAAGATATTGCTAAGAGAGAACATAAACATATGCACTTCTAATTCTACACAGTTCTGCACTTATAACATGCTATAAAATTTGAGTGGAGCAGTTTCCGACCTATTACTCACGTGGAATGCAATGCAGTTAATATCCCAGTGTACAACATATATTTCCAGTGCATGACATACATTCTCCTTGCAGGTTTGTCCATGATAAACTATGGTGATAAAATGTAAAATGAAAAAAAAGAACTACCTTGCACACCAAAGAAAACATCGATTCTTTGTGATACATGCGCAATATAGCTCCCCAGATGTGCATAGCGCTCGCCATTCACATCTGATCACAGTTCAGAAGTTATACTATGCTCGCGTCAGTCCTATAAAAAATGATCATTAGTAACGGAGAATGCCTCTTACAAGGAAACAGACAAATGCGTAGCAGCAGCAATGTACCACTAACTCCATAAACAGGACACCGCTCAAGCAGATGTATGCATGGCGGTTGCAGTATCTCACAAACATCTGCTGCTAACTTAGAATCAATATAGTTATGAAACTGGAGACTCGATTTTACGCCCAAGATGCGGAGGGGAAATGGAGTGAATCTATGTTCATCTAGAGGAGTGTGTCGAAACAGGATGGACATATTTCTTCCCACAGCAGTTACATAATCAGTTGGCTCTGTACCTTCACAAAATGTGGAATGTACCAGTCTACTTCTGGTCAGCTGCAAATTCAGTTGGTAACAGTGTTGCAGGGAGCGTTGGTCAAAGACAATGCTTAGAGATCTTTCAGTCTCTAACGTTATCCTGAGAATGTGAGAATGCTCTGTGACTCTCATTCATATTGCAAATAATGGGCAATCGTAATCGTAAATTATGCACTATGATCGAAGTGCTAGAAACATGTAGATTGCTGCCTTGTATACTTTTGTTTTTATATGTTTGAGAATTAACAATGAATGGACGTACTGCACATTATCTATCTACGTTTGCTATGGTATTCGCGAAGTGCAGGAGGGTTGTTCTTAGTGAAGCACACTGTCGTGTCACTGTAGGCATTAAAAAACTGGAAAATTATTAAAACTGATCGCACTTTCAACTGTGATGCTTATTATTACAGTACATCGATGGGGTCTTTTCCATTCTATGCAACCACTGGTACCCTGTTGGTTACCACATAATAATTGACTGACATTTCTTGCTTGAGATGAAGAAAGAGTCTTGGTGTATGGGCAACATATTCTGGGACTGGATAGCACTGAAACAGTGATCGCATGTATGACTGCAGTATGTGGAATCAATTGAAATGGAACAGTGAAGCATCTGCTATCCCATCACTGTGAAAGATGACTTTAAACGCAGAGGTCATAAATCACCATTAGACAGGTATTCGGAAACATTCCACAAAGCCACAAAACTATTCCAGTTTCCATATGTTGTGACTGTCCTTTACTTAAAATCATCCTGTGTATGTGTTGTGGAAGCAGCAGCATAATTTACACCGCACAGTGTCCTGCTTTTAGTCAGAACCAATGGATTGAAACGTGTTAATGTCAGTTTAGAATCTGACCCAGAACTCGAAGTCATGGTGGAGGTGGGGGTATACAAAGCTGTGTCATACACTGCTTGGAGTGTTACACCAGAAAGAATAATGTATTTAACAACAACACACGGTCTTTTTCTTGTATCTGATAGTGTGTGGGATTGGTCCTCTTAGAATACAGGTGGTGTAACCTTACACTGGTCAGTGTAGGTTACGTTGATCATTGAGTGGATCAACACTCGTATATTTAATGTGGTTCAGTGCATATGCTCAACCAAGTACTCTACCGGATAACGTTAGTGGAGTTTTTATAGTTCGTAGTTCCTTATTCTCATTTATATGGCACATGACAGAAAGAATGTTTGGGTGACAAATGTGAATGCACTCTGAGGAATGCAGATCTCCTTAAGACTGCAGTACCTGTATGTAGCTTGGAAATGCATCGCACTGCACTGCAGCAGCAATATCCTCGTCTTTCTCCCAGTTTTCATACTGTCTTGTTCTACTACTGGCTCGTTTTGCAGGAGAAAGCTTCATTTGGTGCTGACCTTACGCACCGTACGTGATTTGCGGAGCTATGACAACATGTTCCCGTCTCCAACGAGTGCTAAAGAAAAAAAGATAGTCCTGTCACATTAACTCAGATCACCCTGTTTCTAAACCTCTTGCAGAAGGTCGTAGATATAGCACTCTCTGACTTCTGCTCAGTTCTGACTTAAGTTAGAACGATCAAATGCGCAAAGCTGCAGGGATGGTGGGGCAGAGACTGAGGCACAGTTACAGGAACCATAGGGACTGTCTACAAAAAACACGTTGGAGTTTTACTGTAGCAGATAGCTTCAAAAAGGTGACTTGTTTCGAGATATGAGAGTGCCACGAATATGACTAACGAGTGGCTGTAATCATTAAAAGACATCTCCATAGGATCCAACGTAGGTATGTGGTTGAATTGAAAGACTTGATTCCAAATCACAGGCATCATTTCTACCAGAAAGCATAACACTATAGATCTGAAAACCCAGTGTACATATCTTATGACCTCAATATAGCATTACATTTATTTTAAAGTGATTCATCGCATAGCACATCATCTACTGTACGTGATCACTGTCAATCAATCAGCTCGTCTAACCCATTGGATATATCACAGAACCTGTGACATGGCATCGAAATTCTGGAGAAATATTTATCAGTGGCATGAGGAAGTTACAAATACCAGCTTCATTCCACGTTACTTGTCTGAGTCACATTCTACATTTGGCGATTTTATTGTGAGCTTACACGGCCAGTGACGTGCATCTGCACTTTTAGTCTGTTAATGCACACTCCATGGTCATCGTCTTTATTCAGTTTCGCGGTATTTGTGTGGGAAACCACTTCATTTGGAAGCAACACCATACCTCGATTTATGAAGCTTGTATAGCTTTTAGCATTGGTATCGTTAGTGATACTTGTGTGCACTGGTAGAACCAAGACCACTTGCGATAGTAACATAGTCGTTCAGATTGTGCTTTTAACATTTGGTGGCTTGTAAGAAGATTACGTCTGTCTTCCTAAGACACACTGCTACCACTCACAAGAAAAAACAAATAAGAAATATCCATTCAACACGAATTTTCACCCAATGGTTTTTCCTGTCATCAGCATTCAATTATTGGCGAAATATTACTCTTAGTAGGATCTGTGTGATAGATTCGCTGTGATCAAGAGACTTATAAACTATGTGTGTGTTCTGAGATGTGTAAAGAATATGACTATGTCGTGTCTTAAGGGAGGTATGGATCTTACGTGGAAAACTGCGATAACCGTAAGGGGAATGAAAGATTTTTCTTACGTGGAAAATTATGTCCAGTCATAAAATTGGTACAGATATTTATATCTGCAGCGTCATCAGGAGAGTCCGCAGCTCGTGGTCGTGCGGTAGCGTTCTCGCTTCCCACGCCCGGGTTCCCGGGTTCGATTCCCGGCGGGTCAGGAATTTTCTCTGCCTCGTGATGACTGGGTGTTGTGTGATGTCCTTAGGTTAGTTAGGTTTAAGTAGTTCTAAGTTCTAGGGGACTGATGACCATAGATGTTAAGTCCCATAGTGCTCAGAGCCATTTGAACCATTTTTCATCAGGAGAGAGTACTTCACTCATTGTCGAATTTCATCAGGCTGCAATCATAATATTTAATAGTAAGAACAGTGATAAAATACATGTGGCTTCTTTCCTAGGACGATTATGCCTGGTGTGTACAGGGTACATGGCAATAGTGGTCTGTGACCGGAACGATTGACTTTTTGGATTATGGCAAGAGCGGTCTGAATGGAGAGGTCAGCTGGGGTACGGGAATGTAGCTGACCTAACTGTGTTGCCCTCTAGACGGATGAATAGCGAAGTAATACTCAGTATGTGTTTGGCAGCTTTCGTGATCGCTTGTGTTCTCCATCTAAATTTGAGAAGATACAATATGGGAATGTGTTTGCACTGGACAGTTTCTCTGTCCCATGTAAACTGTTCGGTTGATCCTATCTTTATTTGGTTGAGAGAACATTGGTTGTGGTTTATGTCGTGTGCCTCTAGATGGTGAAAATAGCTGGAAGAGTCGTTTGCTGGTTCTCTACACATGAGAAACATGATGATTTGGACTCTGTTATCTCATTAAAATCAGTATTTGTTAAAAAATGGGTGTGGAACAACCAGTTTGTTCTATTTTCGAGTATTCATGTGAAGATCTTCACAGACGAGATAAGTTTCTAGGTACTCAGTGGTTTCAGCACATCCTACCTCGCTGCAACTCTCTAAATTTTCGGGTTTCTAGAAATATAATCTCCATTTCTTATCTGTGGAATTATACCGTGCAAGCGGTCGGTGGCATACTGCTATGTGTTTGATATCGAGAACTATCGCGTAAATGGTATGACATTCTAACAAAATACTTGAAAATACGTAGCTTCTTGTAATCTCAGTGTCTGGAGACGGCTATAGAAAGCATGGCAGAAAATGAGCAAGCAGGTCTGAGCTGGAAACAGTAATGCTTTTGTGACGAGGGGAGCCAGCCCAGCCTTTGTACACCAGTTTTGAGAGTGACCCCTGCTGTCTGTGGAGGATGCTCCGATCACACATCAGTCCAATATGTGCAGGGACAGTTAACTCGGGACTTTTGGCCATGGTGGATGAGGCACTGACTTCGCAGGATATATCTAGTGCTGCAACTATACACTGTGTACGTGCTTATGTTTCTTTTGGATCTGTCTTTCTTTGCAGTATATGTATGAGTGTCTGGTGATCGATAGCTATTTGCAGTATGCAGAAGTGACGATTTTGTATGGTGTAGGATACGAATTGTGTTTACTACATCGATATGGCATGTTGGTACAATCGTTAGTAGTGATATAACCTGGTTGAAGATCGGTTTCACACCGGAAAGTCAAGCTTTCCTCAACACTAGCAGAGCAGTCTAACTGAGGAAGTGCCTTTTGGCGATAGTTTCCGTATTTCATGATCAGTAGACAACTTTTGCAGGGTTTAACCGTCAGTGCAGTAGGACTGGTACATGTTTTTTTTCAATCTGTACAAAATAGTTTTTCCACTGAAAGTCTCGTAATGTGTCTCTCTGCAGAAAATGGTGGACAGTGCTCCTACACCAGCAGCAGCAGCAGCAGTTTGGTGGGTAAATTCAGTAAGAGCCACTCAGAATGCTCCATTCACAAGATATTCACTGTGAGGGTCATAGGAGCCTGCACAGACTGGTTTGAACAAGACGGGGGAAAAGTATCTACAGAATGTTCTGTGGCGTCTGAGAGTAACATGTATTCTTTGTTCGAGTGTTCAGAGGCACGTCCAAGTAGGCCATCCTCTCTGGCGGGATGCTGTCCCTCATCTGCCGTTGTGGCTTTAGAGCATCTCCAAACCAGCAGCTGTAGGACATTGAAAATTACAGCCAGTTTGTCGTCTGTAGGAGAATGCTTCGAATTTTTCTGATTTTACTGTCTGTGCTTTGACACATGTGTGTGCTTCGAGAAGTGAGGAAAATAATGTCCCTGACTCCAGAAGCAGCAAATATAAACTAAGGCTACTCACCGTTTCAGAAAAGTGCACAGCAGCTGTAGGACACAGAAATTTCCCTCTCTCTGGCAGTGCGTTCAAACAAGGAGCTAAAACTCGAAAAGTAGTGAGCGTCCTGTTTAGAGTTACAGAGGTGTTTATTTCGACTTCCCAATATAGTTTTGGTTTGTACAATCAGATATTGCAGCTGATATCGGTTCGGGATCTGTTTTCCAGGAAAGCGTGAAAAGTGTCTCAGGAAGGTTTCACAAGTGTGTAATGATCCTTTTAGAGTCCATGTTCGAGTGTGGCGGTGTACATTGTAAGAATGAGGGAAACTACAGTGCAACGATCTTTTTGAACGTGTATTTAGAAACATATTCAATTGGATTTAGTAGCTCCTGAAGCAGCTCGTGATCAAAGACAAGGGTATTTCCCACAAAAGCAAGGGAAGTGTCTCTGGGGTGGTTTCATAAGCATGCTGCGATCTTTTCTTTTAGAGTCTGTGTTCAAGTGTGGCAGTGGTTGTATTCCTCGGGATAAAACGTGTAATTGTTTAAATATTCTTGCATCATCTGCAAATCTCTCTCTCTCTCTCTCACTCTCTCTCTTTGCAGTGGTATATTTAGTCCCTGTAACATCTTCAAGTTATATATGTGACAGTATTCCGTAGTTGCTTAAAGTCCTGATGTAATGACTCCTGAAGCAGTTAATGTTCAATGGCAAAGGGTGTCCTTGCGCCAGAGTTGGGAAGGATGAAGACTGCGGATATTTTTTGCTTAGTGTGCGTGGTCGCCCTGCAGCTACCGCGTGTCCTCTTCTACCAGGCGTGAAGGCTCTTGGAGCAAGGAGCCTGGCGCACTCCCTGCTCGAATCTCTGCCCGTGTTGGAAGAGGCCATGTGCCAGAGTGAACATCTTGCCTCTTGCACTTCAGAATGCTGACTGGACGTTTATAGAATGAACTACAGTTACAGCACATGCACTTATCTGTATGAGTTGCACAGTGTAACTTAGCCCCATACTGCTACATCTTCATTATTTCATGACGTGTATTCATCTTCACCAAATATCATTGCTATCAGCACAGTCCTCAGCTGCATGGTTACAGGTAATATACCTGTTAAACTCTTCATTCTCCAGCACAGACATCTCACCAATTGA
The DNA here is from genome assembly GCF_021461385.2 of Schistocerca piceifrons. Classification (NCBI taxonomy): domain Eukaryota; kingdom Metazoa; phylum Arthropoda; class Insecta; order Orthoptera; family Acrididae; genus Schistocerca; species Schistocerca piceifrons. The sequence goes on along the minus strand of NC_060149.1, from coordinate 503,464,031 downwards.
ACGCAGTATACAATTACATCTGTATACCCAGTCCAGCAGCTAGACACAGACTGAGTCCTTTCCCCACAATTTTTCTCCAGACCGCCATCTTCGATTACGTCATGGGAGGGGAGGGCCGACAGCGCCTTCTGGTGGCTGTGTTCTGAACTAGGTCAGTTGGACTCCAAATCTCATGGTGAACACACTGGATTGAGCTACTGCCTTTCGACAACTAAAATTGTTTAAATAAACAATGCATACTTATGTCCATCCTATCTGGCAGCCCAACACAGACTGCATCCTTTTTCCTCCAATTTTCAGATGGGAGACAGGTGGGAAGGTGGGTAATGGGAGGGAGTAGGAGAGAAAGGGGGGAGGGGGTTCAAAATGGTTCAAATGGCTCTGAGCACTATGGGACTTAACATCTATGGTCATCAGTCCCCTAGAACTTAGAACTACTTAAACCTAACTAACCTAAGGACATCACACAACACCCAGCCATCACGAGGCAGAGAAAATCCCTGACCACGCCGGGAATCGAACGGGGGAGGGGGGTTGGGGTGTGGTGTTAGGTTAGTGGAGGTAGCCCAATTGACCTATTTTATCTCCAAAATTTGAACTGCCCACCATGACATCACTGCGACATTGCCACATTTATGACCGCCATTTTGAATAAATTTGGCAACAATGCAGAGTGTGGCCACACCAGCCTTGCCTTGCTACTCGCGTTCTAGTCAAAAATCAAGAAGTTTACTGTAACGATAGATAACTTCAAACTTATCCAACAGATGCTAGTGTATAATTGAATATATGCTTCGAACAGTGGCTGCAACTACATTACTAACTGCAGGGTACCTGTTCCCATACGAGCACTGTGTTCTCTGGCGTTATGCCTACAGATTTTAGTTCCCCTGTCTCTAGGAAGTCATGCGCTGCTGCGTGCTGTGTACGAGCGGAAATGTTATGGTACTACAATCAGATTTTTTTGTTGGTCGAATATTCCACAATTTACGAACTCATGACATGCTGATACTGCTGCCTCTTGCTTCAATTGAGAATCATGCCATTTTTTCGAGTTCCCTTTTGCTGTAACACAGACACTGAGCATCAACACAGATGGTTGGTTGGTTGTTTTGGGGAAGGAGACCAGACAGCGAGGTCATCGGTCTCATCGGGTTAGAGAAGGACGGGGAAGGAAGTCGGCCGTGCCCTTTGAAAGGAACCATCCCAGCATTTGCCTGGAGCGATTTAGGGAAATCATGGAAAACCTAAATCAGGATGGCCGGACGCGGGATTGAACCGTCGTCCTCCCGAATGCGAGTCCAGTGCCTAAGCACTGCGCCACCTCGCTCGGTCATCAACACAGACAGGGCGCTGTTGGACGTATATGCAAGTAACATCTTTGTAATCTTCTGAGCTTGGATTCATTACTACAATTGTTACTTCAAGTTAATACTTATTTTTTCATACTGTACTTTTATAGTGTCATATGTCTCTAGTGTGGGTAGCTCTGCGACAAATAGAATTCCAAATGCGTGTATTATGAGT